>NC_034413.1:28015308-28050519 GCF_002078875.1 Numida meleagris
TACTAGGTACATATAGATTTGCATACTAGGTACATATAGATTTGCATACTAGGTACATATAGATTTGCATACTAGGTACATATAGATTTGCATACAGTTTGGGGCTACATACAGACAAACATTTTCTAATTGTCTACAGCTGACAGGAAAACAGGGACATTTTCAAGACAGCATTTGGAAACTCCTTAACACTGATTTTGGTCTTTAAAGAAAACCATTGTTTATGTATAAAAATTAATTTACTTAGAAGATCGAGAGAGAGTTATGTAATTCAATCATCTCCATAATACAAACCAGACACAAAAACACCCAGGAGTTTATGCAGAAGGTCCCCATCTGTGTCTGAGCACAGAGTTAAATTTCCAGGCTGTAGCAATGAAGATATATGGTTATTACCAAATATCTTTTGAGTTTTTCAAAAAGATAGCTATGAATCAAAAGGAGCTCAAAGGAAAACAATGAAAAGGACAAAGGACAGACAGAACAGTTTCCAATGAGGGTTAAAAGGAGCTGCATGCAGTGATGAAGGCCATAGGTTACCTCAAAGAAAAGGGTGGGCTAGCTTTTGCATGTACAAAGGGACTAAGAGTACCACGCAACTCTAAACCACCCATTTCCCAGACTAATTAAGGCATAGAAAACTTATTTAAAATATATTTCACAGTATGATATTCTTGACTACAAAAGCCTCCCCACTGAAGCTGCAGACTTTTCAGACATGAATCAGCCAACCCATAATGAAAGTGTGAGAGGAGAGCTGTCACCCACAGTTTGATTGATTTCATAGATCTGTTAATTCATAAATTAATTTCTGCAAAGGCATTAATTTACTTATTGATTAGCAAGTCTAAGAAAAATATTTGTCTGCCTAATAAAATAGCTTGGCTCTTTAGCCCTTTAAAATACACATTAGTCCTGTTAACATTCAGAGATAAGGAAGAGGATCAGTAAAACACAACTTAATCCTAAATGTGAAGTCAGAAATAGAGATATGCAAGAATTTTCCTCATGCATACTAAATAATATCAATATTTATCCAAGATAAACACAAAGCAGTATTTCTAATATTGCACTGTCTGAAATACAGGCAGATTTTTCTTTCATGAGGCTGTTTTAACTCCTCCTCCCTTCTTGCTCTTCTAATTCACCTGTTCTAAACATGAGAGCTGAGAAGGTCAACGGAGAGGAATCACTGGTAATCAAATGGTATTCCCACTGACTTCAGATCGGTGACACACTACCATGGTAATAGAGGTAATTCAACCCCTTTGTGTAAGACACTGAATAGCAAAATCTAACAAACAAAGCTTACATGGGAAAACAAATCTGAAACCAAAACTGCCACACAAGTCTGCTAGGTTTTGCAGTTACCTGCCTGCCTCTGTCTTTTCAGGTCAGCAAAATTACATGGAGCAGTAGTTGGGTTTGTAAACCGTGTCCCAGCATTGCAGTAATGCAACAATGGGAAGCAGCTATTTGTTGTAATTCTACTACTTGGACTTCTACAATCTTCTGATTTGTAAAAACCATAGAAGCAACATTATTACAAGAGCATTTAAAGATAAATCTAAGTTAAAAAAAAATCTAATTACAGTACATTTTCAGCATATTGTAATTATTTCTTTCCTCTTCTGACAAATATTGAAAAGCAATTACAAGAAAAACAGCGAAGATCAGTTAAAGATACATGGTAGAATACTTAACAGAATCACAGAGGTTAGAGCCACATAAAGACTTAGGGCCAGTTCCAAATGTGAGATTTGAGCATCTGAAGTAGGTCTTATCCAGGAATCAGTCCTGTAAGACTAAACCTAATACGCTGGAGTGCCTCACACAAGAGAGCCATGCCAGTCCCAGCATGGTAGCCTGAATATTTTTCTTTGCAGACAGCTGAGATCTGTTCTCTACTAAAGGGTTGCAAAGGGGCCCGAGTCAAGGGCTCACAATCAACAATACTGGAGTGCAACTGTCCCTATGTATATTCCAGTTTTAAACCACATTAACTTAAGCATTTTAGTTGGCATGCTTCATAAACAAACCTTCTATCTCATTTTAAATCACTTCAGTATTCAGTCGCAAATCCAGAGCACAGCATTGTCCTATCTTTCCATAAGCATGGTACTTTCCCTTTAAGAAAAGGAAAGTGAGTATGACCTGCAGCCACACGGCCTGTCCCCTACAACCAAGTGATTTATTTCACCAAGAAAGAGAGCAGATAAGAACAGATGATCTATTGCACACTGCTTTGTTATCACTGCCCTCTGAGATACCCTGAGCCACACCTTGGCATGCCTTGAAGATGGGAGGCACAAACAGCTTGCAGAGGTTCACCAACTGGTTCTGCTCATCCATCACACAGAAAGTGAGATCAACCAAAACCTCTGCTGAAATGAACCTGTCAAAACAGAAAAGCTGCTGACTAAAGATGCACAAAGCATGGGAGGAAAATTGGCTGCTTTGCTTTCCAGATAGTGATAATAGTTCAGGGAAGATTTGAGAGGAGTACTTTGATATTAGCCTCTGAATTAAGTAGAAGCAACACTAAAATGAGAGCTAACAGGACCAGAGACATGAAGAGATACCTACCACTTGCACACAAGATGTTCTTACTTCTAACTCTAATCTATACCCTGTAAATCTGCTCCTTCATGCTGTGAAAAATGAGATTCCATAGATAGGAGCATTGACCCATCAGATCCCTTCGGAAATCCCCCTTCACTGAATTCAGACAAAATAAGCTATTCTCTCACCATTCTCAGGAATTCCTTCCACTTCAACAGTAGGCAAGGCTCCCCCTCATACCTTACATTTCGTTGTGTGAGAATTAATATGAAGACTAAATTGGATGGGGCTTAGAGCAGAAGAAATTGCAGTACAGTGATGGGCAGTTGCTTGTGTCTTACCTCATGACAGCTCAGCACAAACAGCTTGATAAAGGCTACTCACCAGAGCATCGATATACTGTCAAAATAAATAATACCTCTACCACAATAAGAAATCAAAATCTTTATGAATGAGACCTATCTATAAGACCCTGCACAGGCCCCTCCATAGTTCCTCTCTCCACAGAGATTTATGGGTGTCATCTTGTGACTATTGATTTACTGTAGCCCTTGTATCCCAGGCTGTGATCCTGTTAGCTCTCTCAAAGGCAGAATTGCTGGGCCCAGGACTGACCAAGCATGGAGCTTCTAAGAAATCTCCCTGCTGCAGGCAAGTATTGGGATGACAAAATAGATGGCTATTTCTTGGGTTCTTTGCTGACTAAATGAGTGGAAGATGTTGCCATGGAGCAGATACATTTACAGAGAGATATGAAAATCATTCATCTAAGCATTTTTAGGAAGGAACCATCCATCCTACTCAAATTGGGGAACAGAAGGTCTGCCCCAGAATTTATACTTTCAATACATTTTTTTTGTTGTTTACTGCTCTATCATGGTGTGTTACAGGTTAAAGCCAAACAGCCATTAAGAATCAAACAACTGGGGTTCATAAATCTAGGCCTTGTTTAGGCAGAACTACTAGGCAGTAGCCTCTAGTTCCTAGAGGAGAGGAAGCCTGCTAACTTAAAGAGCCACCAATGCTTCTTATTTAATGACACTCCATTTACTTATTTAAAAGTAACAAGACACCAAGCTGTGTTGAGAACCAATGCATGGTTTTCTGATTAGGAACAAGGGTTGCAACCCTTCTTCAACAAGCAAAATGAATGCTGTACGCATTCATTTTGATGCTTATGCGTCATTCTGAGGGCTCCTGCCTGAATCAATCTGCAGCAGAAGATGACAAATTCTAGTCAGAAACTCACTGGAATCCCCTCATTACTCCTTCAGAAAGACCTCTGTCTGCGACTTAGCATTTTTCAGAAAATGGTTATAGGAAGTTGTTTGAAAAATCAATTCCACAATTGCATCCACTTACAAGACACTTGGCTTTCTGTGACAGAAAAGACTAGAACTTGAGCAAAGCACACTTTGTTATTTGTGGCTTTAGAACTACACAATTTTCTCTGTTTTGCCACAGGAAGGAAGTAGGTCTGATGGCCACCCATCCTTGTATTTAGCAGGAATTGAGCAACCCAACAAAGCAGACAAAAGTTGACCAAATTCAGCTTATTTACTGACACTCAAATAACGCTAGCTGTTATGGTTTGTTCCACTTCCATTCTTCTTTTAGCCACAGGTCAGTTTTAAGATAATATACAGCTGGTGCTTTATATACAGGAACGCATTCTCAGCAAGTATAAATTGGTTTAGCTTTTTCATTTGAGGGACTTACATGAATGCACACAAGCTGGAAGTCTGGCCTATAGCCTCCAAAGACATTGAAATACCTGAGGGTGTGCTGACATGAAAGGTGACTTCCACAGAAAATTCTGTATTCTGTTATGTACTAGAACAGAACAAGCTCCATGCTAATGATGTGCATTACTTCCATTACAATAAATTACAATTTAACAGCTCCTTAACTCAACTTCTTCCTAATATCTATAGGTACGCTCTTGGTCAGATTGTGCCCTTCAGAACACTAGTAATGAAGCAGTGGTAATGAACTCCAGAACAGCAAAAAGTCAGTGAGATTGTATTTGCACCTTTTGCAGTTCCATCCACTGCAACAGTAAGAAATGGATTTTCTGTCTCTTTGGTGGGGTTTGCACATCATTTATCCTCTGTCTGAAAGCTGTTAGTAAAACACCAACTGACCCATTCCCAATTTTCTGTCTTTCGAACCTTTTGGGGAAGATGGTTTGTACCATTTCTGTTGTTCTTCATCTCTCTGTCTAGATCCAACCTTTCATGAATTCTTGAAGTTTCTACCTATCCACAGTAAAACAGAAGGGAAAAAAAGCAGATATTATTATGAGAATGAATAGGCCAATGACTAAGTGCCATAAATTAGCCACTGCCTGGGGAAGAGCAAGATGGTAGAATTTCAGAGTCTCAGAAACTGCAGGTTTCCAGCATGGGAATAGCTTTGGAGTGGATGAATGTAAAAACAACATAATACATGGAGACGAGAAGTGTTTACTAGGGAGAAGTTTGCATGGTGACCTATGGATTTATTTTTAAGTATTACTCTCACAAAACACACCCAGAGGAATTAGCTACAAATGTCCAGTCCAAGATTAGGGAAACAAGCAAAAATAAAAGCTTCCTGCTGGGCTAAGGTGGCACATCCCCTCCTGTGCAAGTTGCTCCTAGCATCTTCCATCCAACTTTGTTAATTATCAGCTGAGAGGAGAAGCAAGGCAACTCTGTACAGTATGTACTTCAATTATTAGAGGCTGGGCTCCTCGGAATTTCCTACTACCAGCCTTTTTTGCTTTATTTCTTCCGACCTAACTACCTCGTTCTAATTTATAGCTTTGCAGTAGCAACACTGTAGTTAAAACTGAAATAGCTCTTCCACTCTATTTTATTCCTTTCATTTGAGTTCATTACTTCAGTTATCATAAAAATGTGCTTTCTGGCAATCTCTTATCCTCCTCCTCCTCTCCTCTCTACCTCAGCAAAAAAATATTTGTCATTCCCCAAGGACACTGGATGGCTGATCCTGCGCTCTCTCTTCCATAGCCTGTAGATTTGTCTTCAGTGACAGACTCTGAAGGTAAAAGCCCACAAGGCTACTGCTGTAACACTTGCCTGGGAGAGCATTCCAGCTTTCAGGAAACAAAGAAATTTGCCCTGTGTACATGGTAGAAGGAAAGAGGAGGGGCTTTGAACTCTGCCCTGGCAGCACTTGACTTCTCTGCTTCTGTTCTGAGGTTTTTGAGGTCCCCAAAGGATCTGCCCACAAGCTTTAAGAGAGGCTCCAGAAGTCAGTGCGTTACAGCAGCTTTAAAAGTCACACAGGCAATAGTCTTGGGCTGTACTTGCTGTACAGGCTCCTCAGAGAGCAACGGGATGGCTTTAGTCTGAAGAGAAAGCAAGACATAAGACCAGCCCATGAGTTCAGTAAGAGCAGACTTCAGGAACTTACACATCTTTGATTAAAGATCATTGAAAGAGAGACGAGGCAGAGCAAGCTTTGCTTCCATATAACTATGTTGACCTTTAAGGGATTTAAACAGGCACCATTGAAACTGCATACAGAAGGATAATTGCTTGCCCTGTCCCAGTTACAGTCATTGGGAATTTGTCAATTTTATTAATAGCATGGAAAATTCATGTGAAATACAATCTATTTCATAGCTTTCCCAATACCTTTATCTACCAAATCCACATTTTCCAACTAACCTAAGATTTCCTAAAGGGAACCAAAGCCTGCTTTGATTTAACTACCTATAACTAACTTTCTTCTGCATGTTGAGTGCATAAAATACTGTAGAATATTGTGTCCAGCAGAGAAAAAAAAGGCTGCACCAAAACCTCCTCAAAATAATTTTAAAAAGTCTTTGCCCTATTTGTCATTCCTTTTCAAAATAAGTGCCACCTCTTCAAACCTCTCTCCATTTTTTTTTTTCTATTGATGGCATCATAGGTGTCATGACAGAAATGTAATATAAGGCAAAAGTGAGTGAAAATCTTGAGGATCAAACTCAAACAGTGAACAGCTGCTCAGCTAGTGGCAGCCCACAAACCAGCAGATAAATTAGCTCTTCTCTCCTTCTGCAGGCTGTACTTTGCTTTCAGCCCTGGGACTAAAAATTACTACTTCTCAGTTCTAGCTGCCTGCAAACAAGAAAAGCTGCAGAGAACTGTTTATCTCCATTATACAGATTCTGAGTTGCCCTCTGATGCATCTGTGCAATGGGCATTCTGTGTGATAGGATAAGGTTAGACAGACTATTGGCAAACTGCGGCAATCATAAAATAGAAATATTATGGAGGCTTTTCAGTAGGGCTTGGCTCATACATGCTTTTTCAGAGTGCGGGGGAAAAACAACAACATATTCTACTGATTATTTCTGCCTACTCTTCCTCTTTTATTTTCATTTATAACAATTTAGAATCTCATTATTATTATACAGTTGGCTTCTGCTGATGAAAATAGGTCTGATAAGAGGGTTTTTAAATTTGCTGACTACCACTTCAGTTCAGTGAATGCTGTGCATAATGGTCATACTATATACAAATCAATAAATAATTACAGCATAATGGAGATGGCCTGTTAATGACTTAAATTATAGATGTTTTGTGATTCTTAACAGGTGTCTTCAGGGCATCTTTTTTTCCTCGTTCTTCCTATGATTTTTGAAGGGCAAAAACAATCATAAATGCAATGATGCAAACTGCAAAATTTTGCCATTGTTTTCCAAGACCATCCTTTGTCCATCACAGACGATGCAGCCTCCGGCATCTCCAAATTAAAAGGAGATACTGCTTTTCTTCAGTTTTACCATAGGGTACAAGACAACTTTAATCAATTCTGCATCTTGTGGTTGTAAGGATAGAAGTGGACATTGATCTTTTCATCCTCTTTGGCAGAGGAAAAATTCTTTGTACAGGGTTCTGATTAAAAGACGTTTCCATTATGGAAGGTCTGTGATGTTGTATCAGAACCTTTAGGTCATTGTGCACCTGGTGAAGGTGCTCCCAGGGCTGGCTTTGCCCAGGTGGAAGCAACTCACCTGTGCAATCAGAAGTGGGTAGACCCTGGGTCTCCCCCTCCCTAACCTCATTTAAGGGCTGGCAGCCAAAAAGGAAGCATCTCTACTTGGAGATTGCCTCCTTTGGAGCATTTGGTGAGCCATGATCCTCAAATTCATTCTTTATTACTGGATTGTGACTGCTGCCTTTCTCGGATGATCTGAAACTGTTTTAAAGCAACTATATCTGCTGCCTCCTCTCCTTACAGATAGGAAGTAAAGGATTTCAGAACATTTTTTAGGGTGTTTTTGTAAAAATAACAACCTCTTTCAAATTAATTGAAGGAAAATAATTTGTCCACTACACTCCAAGGCAAGTTTGAAAGTCTCAAACTTGAGAAACACACTAGAGAATCAGCTGCTAGCTTCCCCGGTGCCTGCCTGGATATTTGCTGTAATGTTGCAATGGCATTTAAGAACATTTCTACACCACAGAGTTCCCCACAGTTAAAAGCCGCCTGGCTTTTGTCCTGAAACATGTTCTAAGAACTGGAAGCAAGAGGAACCACTGGCCTCAGAAACCCTTAAGCTGTAGACAAACATCCTTCAAGGAAAAAGTCTAGCTTGCATCCCCTAATGAATCTTCCACAAAACACCCTAATTCTAGTGAGAATTGCTATCACTTCTGTTACTTGGGTAGTTCCATCAACTTCATTTACTCCTGCCAGAAGCAGAGCACAATACAGAAGCAGAACAGAGAAAACAAAACACTTCTGACAGGAATTTCTGCTAGTGCTGCTTTTGCTGGATAAGAATCAGGGTAAAATAGACTCATTTACTAAACACAAGCGACCTGAGATTTTCTAAGCCTTGAAAGATTTCTCTAGGGAAGTCTTCAGTTTCAGAATAACCTCAAGGTTCTCACTTGTCTGCACTAATGTAGAAATATTGTAGGAAATTAAGCAGTAACATCTGTATTCTGTCACGGACAGGACCTAATACATAGTACAAAAGGGACCCAGGAGCAAACATGAGACCTGGAGATTTAAATGTCCAGTTTAACAGGAGCAGAACCCTCTGTGGGCTATAGTTAACCGTCACATACCCACCCAGCAGCACCAAGCACTTAATGTTTTTGGCAAGTTCTGCCACGGAGATGGCACTGGAGCTACAGGAGGGAGCATTCTCATGCATCACATCAGTCCTCAAGTTGTGCTGTCCAGTATTTTTCTTAACTGTTTTCTTAACAGAGATTGTAAGGCTCCCCTGGGGCATGCATCATTTATGGACAGGCTTTCTTTGCTTGATATTTGACTAGTCTTGTTGTAGGTAAAAGCTACTTTTATTTCTACAAGTGCACTGCAGTTCTCTGCTGCTAAATTACCAAGGTAACAAGATGTTCATATTTTGTTCAACCAGTTGTTACAGAGTCTGTTATTCATTCCTGTTGACAGCCTCTGGACCCTCCTCACTAAGACTCCTATTTTCATCTTCTCTCCTTTGTGACTTATTTTGGTGTTTTTTAATAGATATCAGAAGAAAACTAAGAAAAATTAAGTCACCCACCTACCAAAAAGCCTCCAATACTTTTTACCGAAAATCCAAAAACTTTACTCCCAGAGTGGTTTTGCATAAGCTGGTTTCTGTCCAGCTCCAAAATCAGATTTAGCAACACCCATACTGTTTGGTGGCTGAAGGAACATGACTCCAGTAAACATGCCGCACTAAGACATCATCATACTCCAGAAGAACAAGTCTCAAGGGTGACTGTAACCAAAACAGAACTGTTCCTGTCCCATGACAAGTAAAGTCTGCTCGAACAACAGTAGGCCAGGACTCAAGACCATGCTGTCACTAAGACTTGCAGGCAGCTTTGGTGGCACAGCTGGCTTGCTGCTGTTGGGATTCCGGCTGGGACCCTCGCCCCGTGTTGAACTTTACACAGAGCTCCCAAGGATCTTTCCAGCTGTGAAAGAGGAAAGAAAACACACCTCAAACCTCTAGGCTTAGTGTAGGGAATGTTCACGCATCAACTTTAGTAACTGAACAGTCATGTTTGATACAACTATTTCCTGTTAGGTGCACAGGATGAGAGGCTGTGCCTGCTGCCCTCTGGCTCGGAGTCCCTGCCTTGCATTGAGCCCGAGCAGAGGTGTAGGTGCTCTTCAGAAAGGGAAACTCAGACAGTGGTAAGGTGGCAGCCCTGCAGGTTCGGAGAAGGCTACCAGTTCAGAACTGCGTTAGTTAATGTAGCTCCAACAGTAAGGCAGGGTGATCTCCTGACAAGCCATGCTCTCAGAGCTTTCCATAAGAGTGCTTCCTTCTCTGAAACCAGGCACCCTTCTCTGAGCACTTGATCAATGACCTTGCACTTGAAGCCATCAGTAAAATAACACTAACTAGTGAGAGAAAAAAGTATTTAGAAGTTTTTGTTGAAAATGAGCAAACAGACAAAAGTAAACTATTCTTGGCCTTCTTCCTTCTGTGCCAGTAGTATTTCTAATGTTAATGTGTCCCTGTTTCCTGACCGGCTTCTTTAAGGGAAAAAAAAAACATTCCAGTATACATTCAAGTAATAGAATACCTTGTCATTCATTCAAAATATGCATTTCTATTAATCAGCCAGGCCTTTTCCTTCACTCCACTGGAACGCCCAATTTAACCCAAAGCAATACTGTCCACACACATACTAAGTGACAATTCTCCTTCCTTTTGAGACCTGTGCCTACCCAGTGCCCAGACAACAGTAAAAACAGCAATACAAGAATATTATAATGTATGCCAGGTCATTATTGAAAGTGTTGCAAACAATTTCCCCATTATTTCCATGTTTCTATGGCAGCACACTATAACTTTTCTTTTCCTACATAAGACTGTAAAACAAGAAAAGATTACTGTAATCCATTTCTTCCTGTGACACACAAACACTTGTGTCTTGTGACTTGCTATGTCAGAAGCAAATTTCTATCTGTAAATGTCAAGTTCAACTTCACAGAAGACGCAGCAGCCTTCGCTGAGCTGGTAAATAATTATGTCAGATTTTTATTTATATATATATATATCAATAATATATACAAAAAAATGTCATTTACTTAATCCCAAATATACTGGTGGAAGATTGAAGTTCTGAGCTACAACTCAATCTTTGGCTTCTTACATTCATGTGCCACTCAGAAGCACATTCCTCCCATTTTATGAAATTTAGGGATTAATCATAGTCTGGTATACCACTGCCTGACATGGAATGTGTGATGCCTTCAGAGGCCTCTGCATCTGAATGCTTTCAGAGCCCCTTGTGAAGAAGTGTCAGTGGCCTGAATGTATAGATGTAAACAGCTAAGCAAGAGTGGGGGGGGAGCAGGAGGGTGCCCAGCACCTCAGCAGCACCACAGCTGCTACCAGGCTGGAAAGCAGCCAGGCTGCTATCACAGGGACAAGACTCAGGTCTGGGACAGAGCTCAGATCAGCCAAAAACACAGGCTCTCATCTGAATTACAGCCTCAGCTACGGCACTGGGGAAGGCTGAACTTGAGTCTTTAACTTTTTCCCCTTCCATTACTTGTGCTGTATTATTCAAAATACCTGCTCGTATGAACAGCTATGACAGCCTCAGAGAAGCTGGGAATAAAAGTGGGGAGAACATAAGCTTTACAGTGCTGGCCTTGACCCAAGCTGTTATGGGAGGTGCTTATAACTCTTCTCTTAAACGTACTTTTGGGACAACTGCATCTGCAAACTTCTCACGGTACACCATGGATTATCAGAAGATGCACATCTTCCGAGAAACTTCATCTTTCTCTTTGCTTCATCACAACTAATATTGAAGGAATATTAGAAATACGTTTTATGGCTTTTCCTCTTTCTAGGAAAAAAATAAATTAAGCTTCAACAGAAGTCTTGCAGCCCATGCTAATGTCACATCATGCTGAGGCGGTCAGGGGAAGAGACTGTATCAGGTGAATGGAAGGCAGCTTCCAAAGCACAGCAGAGTAAAAAGTATCTCAAGAGGAAAGCCAAGGCCTGTGAGATTAATAAATTTAGACAAACTCCATCCCCTGCCTATCTCCGCAGACTCACTACTTCCATTTTCTCTGCACTAACACATTAGAATTCTCCTCATAACACCCCACTCCCACAATGTATACAATTGGACTTGAGAAAATGAGGTGGATACAGCTCTGTTGGAGACTCTCAAACGACAAACTCAATACAATAATCTGTAATCAGTGAAAACACAGTGGAGAAGAACAGCAAGCTGATCTTCTATCCAAGAGTTGTTTGTTGTTAAGTGAGACTGCCTATTTTTTTGCTGGTATGTTTTCAGGAATCTACTCTAATTTATTAATTCCTTCAAAAGCTTATCTTCAAGTAGTTAGAACTGAAAAGATAGCCTTTATGCAATTCATCACTCTGAGCCCTTGGGCAACTTTATTTTCAAAAGACTGCTCTTTACTGGGTTTGAGACAACTCATTAAAAAAAACAAACACAAGAGGACCACTCATTATTCAAACATGCTTTTCAGATAACAAGTCTCTCCTTTGCTCTGATTTGTACAGTTATTTGCTCCTATGCTGGAATATGTGCTACTAAAGGTACAGAACAATGAAAGATTAGACCTGGCCTATTGCTCTTGGATAACAGGATTAGATTTTGCTGAAGAGATGTTTCTTACATAATATTCAGAATTTAAGTATTTTGTATTAAACGTGATCTTAACTAGCCAATTCCAACGACTTCAGTAAAACGAAGCAGCAAGAAGCATCACAATTTTGAAACAATTTTTTTTTTTTGTCTGTAAACTGACACAAAACTGTACCAACCAGCGGAGAGATTCCTCTGCTCTCTGGGCAGTGGCACTGAAAAACCTGCTCTTCTCAGGTAAGAATCCTGTCTGGCTCTTACCAAAGTGTTTTCACCTTATATTCTGGCAACTCTGCCTTAACCAGATGGTGTTTTACAGTGTTATTCCACAGTAACACTGAAACAAATGGTCATTTTCTACTACCCAAAGAAAATCAGTGGGCCTGGTTGACTTCTCATTTCGCCACTCTTTGCTCTTCTCTCATTTAATAAACTTTTGAGAAAGGAAAGAATTTTCCTGGTGAGTAACTTTCAATTCTTCAACATATTACACTTAATCTGAACATTTCTAACAAGAGAAACATTCTTTGCTATGACAGATCATTCAAATACACAATCTGTCCTGACACATCTCCACCACACATTTTATTACTTAATTTACTCCTTTACTATTAAGATATGGCTGCTTCTATTAAACAGAAAGAACATGAATAGAGTTGTCTGTGATCTAAGAGCCACAGAATTCAATAACAGAGCCTGTAGTCCAGCACACCTCAAAAGGTGCAGCTTGGCTTTTCCTGCTGTTCTCAGGTCTTCATTTCCCTCTTGCATTACAGCAGCAGCCTTCGTCTTGTGACCTGCTCAGGAAAAGGACATGCTAGGTGTCCTGGGTTGTGTGAACCTGAGCTGAAGTGGGAAGAGAGTCTGGTCCATCCTGATGAGAATGGGAACATAAGCTTATTCTGGTTTAACATGTTCCCCAAAGTACTGTGAGAAATGAGGGATTCTTAATGTCACCACGTCATCCCCACTTTGTGTTTTATGTTCACAAGTGGGACAATGGGATTCTTTTACCACCACATCTGCTAGTCAGCCAACTTACAGTGGAGCCAGAGCAGAATAGATTCACCCAGATGACAAGTCTCTTGTCAGGATATGATCTCACTAAGTGACTTCTGTTAAAATGATCAGCAATTGTGCTAAACAAAGATGCAGATTTTACTCTTTTCCCCTAGAAGTGCTCGGTTTTACTGACTTTGAGAACCACCCCAATATTTAATTGACACATTTTGTACCACAAGGAAACGTTATTCCTAACTGAAAACAAAAATAAACTGACTGGCAAACTGCATTTCCATAAAAGTTCCCAGGGAAAGAAGGCTGCAGGAAATACGAGACAGGTAAGCCAAGATTCCAAAAGCACCTAGCCTCATTCATCTTTTTGTTAATATAATGGAAAGGGGCTGCTCCAAGGTGGATTGGGATGAGACAGGTTAGGAAGAACGACAAAGTGCAAAACTCTTAAAATCACTCTGCTTGTTCTCACTGTCTTCATCCAAGTCAGAAATGAAGAGCACGTTAAAGTGCCACACAGTACAGCTGTCTCATCTTGTAGACGACAAGTCTATGTGAAATGGCACTTGCTTCTGTCACCTCACCTTCTGTAGACCTGTGATTGTGGCAGTTACAGACTTGCTCCAAGTGTTATTCTACTGGGTCCAGAATGTCACATTCACACCATTTTTTCAGCTGGAGATTACCCTTATCAGTCTTTTGATTACCTCTAGCACCTCACAATGGGATGCAGCCTTCTCCTCTCCCCATTAATTCCTACCTAGTCACAAGCATGGGATTCCCTGATGGACGCAGAAGCCACCTAACAATTCAAGCATGAGATTGTTTGCTCCAAGCTACAGTAATATCAAATAACATATGCTTATTAACTGAAGAAGCGTGTTTGCTACAGTCAGAACTTATCTCTCAAACTTTGAAAGGAATAGTGAAGAGTCAGTGACAGCCTTACTTTATTTTGGATGACTCTTTGCTCACAAGTCAGTGACACCATTAAAGTACTCGGAAAAACGAGTCAGGAGAGACAGGGATGTGAAGATCTGGTTTGTGGAAAGTCTACACAACTTCTTACCAACCGCAACTCATAGAAGCAATAGATTGGTGTTACTCTTATGGTATATACTCTACTAGTCATAAGATTAACAGAAATTGTGTATTGGCCTTATATATGTCCACATAACACAGAGCACTCTGCAAAAATGCACACATCAGAATACCACAGCAGAAGCATCGTGGACAGCAGCAGTCAGGCAAAAGTAGTTCTATCTTTCTAAAACTTGACCGCATTTAAAAAACTAACAAGCAGCCTTTTTGATATTCCATGTGAAGTTTCTGTCACCAGGAAGCTACATTTTCTGCACAGAAGAGCTGAAAGATCAAGTCTTTAAGCAACTTGCAACCAAAACATACAAGAATAACCACCTTTCTGTTCAGTATCATAGTTAAAAGGAATATTGCAATTGGCTTTCACAGAGCTTGGAACAGTTTACACAAAGTGATCAGCAGCTCTTAGTTGAACTTCAATAAAAATTTAAGAAAATTCCTTAAACCCTAGACTTAGCCAAAGCTACAGTTGCAACTATCCTCTTAGCCATAGGACTATTCCTCTGTCTAGCAAGATTGTTTTAAACATAATAACTGAAAACTACCTGCTATGCTGTACAGGTTGCAGGACATTATCATCTATCCTTTCTTGGCTGAAAAAGGTAATGATTATAGAGCACTCATTTAAGGCACCCAAGTTAGAGAGATACATGCCAATGTAATCAAAGGCAGTTCAGGTAATGAAGTTGATACAGAGTGGAACATTTCCCAAAGAAACATTTCATTTGCATGTAATGGAGCTATTTTAAGTTAATTCTGACAGTACATTATGATAGCAACATTTGTTGACATTTACAGCATTTCACTGACAAGCCTTCTTGCATTGTGATGAATTCAACATTTCTTCATATAAGAAATAAATATAATCACATTTCATAAAGGAAGAAAAACACAAGAATGCTAAACACATAGCTATAGGACACAACGTTTAGGAGCTCAAGAAGTTAATAAGAGAAGTATTACTAATGATGGTTTCACATAGCTGCTCCTACACCAAAAGTAGGAATTCAAATACTACCATCACTTGTCATTTAACAGAAATGCTTCCTTTGATCCTTATGAATTACCTCAGAATTATTATTAGCCATGTATGTAGATAACAGAGGCCAAAAAAGCCAGAGCCATTAATGGCAAGCACTCATAAAGGGGAAAAGACACTCCTAGATCACCAGTGTAGGATCTTAAGAAATCCCAGGCAATAACAACCACCTCTGGACAGAGAGGAGATGGGAAACCACTTACTGCAGCTCACTGTGTGCTGGCCACATCTGCTGGCTGCACACAGGAGAAAGACAGGTAGGACAGAGAACTTCTTGGTTTGTGGCCATGGAGAGTGATGTAAAGACCTACAAAAGACTGGAACACAGGCAGAAAAGGAGCATTCCCAAGCAGTCTTCCCTGAGTTCCATTCAAGATAAGAAATTCTAAAATACAGACATGTACACATAACAAGAAGATAGCAAGAGTGCTTTTCTGTCTCAGGTTTTCTAGAAACAAATACCCCTGAGCTTTCTGGGCTACCAACAACCTGAAAAAAGTAACTGGTTCAGTTAAGCCTTGAGCTGAAATATAACTCCTGAAACATTTTCATTTCTACCAGCCAATAGGAAGCCTTATCAAGGTATACGCACAGATATCACACTCACCTTCTCAGAAGTTCATTTTCCTTATGCTCACTAATTAACCTTTTATATTAAACTCTCATCACTGCTATAACATCCACTGAATGGTTTCAAGGATGAAGCAAAACCCTTATTCCACAGAGCATGTGGGAAAATAACACACTGCATGTATACTGAAAGAAAATTGACGTTCTTGATCTCATCCACATCTTTCACTTGTACTCCATCTTAAAGCACTAGTTAATTTAACAAAAGTAGAAACTTGAATTTAGATGGACAAAATGAAATCGGTGCATTGGCAGATACACATATGGATGTATGTATATGAAATTGTGACCAGGAACAGCAATCAGGTATAGGATGTCTGCTGGCAAAACTGGGTAAGAGGATTTTGTTAATTATCTGCCTTTACTGCATTTAACCTATTTAATTGCATGAATCTTCTTGAGAAGAAAAATATAACTCTTGTGAATTTGAATCTTTGGTTATCCAAAGTTTTTATGCTGAAAATAGACCCAACTGGGGAGAAAGTGTCTGTTGTCCAAACAGTCAGAAGTCTCTGTACTTACAGATCCTTTGACAAGCTGCCAAACAAGTTAGTAATTTTCTAATGATTTGTGATTCCTTCCAGGAGATACTTAGCCACGTAATTGGCATAAGAAAAGCAAGCAAGCTATCAGTTACCATGCTTATCAAATGTCAGTTGTACTTTGTTGTAATTGATATCTAATCAACACACAATCACATGTTGTTTGATGCCAATTAAATATCTACGCTGTTCTTTCAGCTTTATTACCCTAATAAGATGGTAATTGTACACTCAATGCTTCAGTAATATTTGAGATAAGATGCTGCAGACCATATCCAGCTCCCTTTCATTGAAGAAGCCATATGCTGTTAGACATCAACATTTAATTACTAATAACTGCCTCAGTAGATCCAAGCAAGCCACTTATGAAATGATTGTTATAAACAAACAAGATGAGTTCGTTTGAAACCTTGTACTTTACATTTAAGATGAGAAGTTGCACTAAATATAGAATATACACAGCAACTGGCTTTGACAGTTTCCTTCCAAAATAAGACTAGGATCAAGCTCATACGCCTGGAAGAAGTTGCAAGAGCCACTAACGTATATCAAAAAAGATAAAGGCTGAACAGGCCTATAGCATCTCCTTCATTACAAGTTTAAAAAAAAATCATCATGAAAGGAAGAAAAAAAAGGAGAAATACCCTGTGAGTGCAAGAAGTCTGTCAACAGTTTACAGGCGTTCAGCCCAGTTCTGTGACGAAGGAGATGGGAGACCCAGGGGCCCACACCCCAGGAAAAGTGAAAAGGGGAAAAGGGTAAGGAGATGGCCCTGAGAGCAAAGAACAGCAGCAACAATCTGAGGAGAAACAAACTAATTTACTAAATAAGATATCGGAATGCAAAACAACACACTATAATACAACATAATTACAATTTAAGCCAATAAATCCAATACAGAGAATGTCCCAAAATCAAGGTAGGCCTTACTCTACTACCGACTATAAGACGGCTGGAGAGCGAGGTGCTGCCAAGATGAGAGACAGTGGAAAAAAAGAGGGATGAGGTCTCATGATCTGCAAGCTTTTATCTTTTCCCTCCATCCGGAATGGTAACAGAGGAGAAAAGTACACTAGGAAATGTAGTAGTCCTTCTCTTCTGAGAACCAGGTACATCCACTACATGATGTTATGATGTGGAATACCAATAACCGAAAATCACAAAACCATGACAAAGTCGTGGATTCTATTGGTATCAGGAAGGCACAGTCTACATCAGCACTGTTCTCACTACTCAAGATGAAATGGCTTGCCTGTAGAGCTACCTTACTGTTCCTTCATATTAACTCCTGCCTTCTCCTCCCATTGCTCTTTTCAGTGTACCATTTTGCATCCACCTCAAAAATGAAAAAAAAATCTGAAACTATTGAATTTCTGGTTTGATTTTTGAAAATGAATACTAAAATTTCTTCCTCACATACAGCTCTACAATCTTGATTGAATATAAGATACAAACAGAAGTCATTAGAACTTGAGATAAACTCTGCAGGCCAAGATTGCTACCAACTCAGACTACTCAGCTCCCTGCTTTATCAGTAACCTGTCTGATAATCAGCGGGGATTAGTATCAGAACAGAAGGAAGACTAATTACAGATCACAGAAAAGATCTTCTCAGTAGTGTGATAGCATATCTGGAAAGAAACCAAGCATTGATCTGATTTAATGGCAAGTCCAATCTCCTTCTATAAGAACAAGGCTGTGAATATCTGCATTGAGAATGCCTCAGGTGGAGTTGTTGATCCCTGCCCTACATTTAACTCCAAAACAAGGCCTTTCTGTACACCCCCTCCTCCAACCAGGAAAGCCTACCTTGTGGCATGCATTGCATCTTGCTCAGATGAACACAGGAAGTTTTCTCAGAAAAGTTATGCTGCTGCTCAGTTTCAGAGGCGGCATCTTGCAGCCTCAGGACATACTGTCCAAATAGTAGCCCAGAGTAACTTCACCTGTCTTGTAATTTAAATGGCTTGAAAAAAAAACACAATAAAAAAAAACCCCAACCTTAGACTTAGAGGGAAAAGGGCACAACAATCAAAACAGCATTAAAAACAAACTCAACATTTTCCCTAAGGAAAAAGTGAAATAGACATATGTTTAGAGTATGGTTTTTTTTTTTTAAGAACTTTCATACAGGACTTAGTAAACCTGTATCAGAGGTTTGCTATGTATATGAGAACGTAGCTGTCACAGCAAAGCTGCTTTCTAAAGGATGCATTCCCTCTCTGCTTTGTAAAACAAAACAAAACACAGCCACACAAAAAACCTAAAAAAAAAAAAGACCCCAGTGTTCATATCCTTTTCTATTGGTCATTAAAAGCACCTCGGTAGTTGCACGATGAATTGCCATTTTAGTAGTGCGCTATGCTTTGTCTCCTTGACTTAATCCAAGGGAACTATTAGTACGTGATCAATGGACACTTTTCTCGAAATACAGGGGAAAAAGCATTTGATTTATCCTCTCCCCAGTTGCCCACCAATTGCCCTGAACACAACCATGAAATTACTATTGCCATGAAGTCAGCAGCCACTATTTCTTTCCCAGGCTAGAGTTTTAATTGAGAAGGGAACTTTCAGAGTCTATAGTGTAATTCTTACACTGTTGTAAGAATTACTGACTTATCCTATGAATCTAGATTCAGCGTGAACATCTTATGATAACGGGGTTGAAGGCAAAAAGTCAAACATGAATGAAATTCATTTCCTCTATAATCTATCCTTTATGGATGCTAGCACATTCCCTTTGGAAAAAGGAAACTCTGATTCAACTCCCTACCCTAGCTGAAGGATTGGAAACCCACACCTCACTTTAGAATCATAGAATGGCTTGGCATGGACCCCAAGGATCGTCAAGTTCCTTCTCCTCCCATTACTTTTGCAGAGTACCATTTTGTATCTACCTCAAAATGAAAAACACCTGAGACTATTGAATTAGTAGCTTGTTTTTGAAAATGAACGCTATAATTGCTCCTTCACATACAGCTCTACTATCCTGAATGAATATAAGGCAGGGCCACCAACCTCTGGATCTGGTACTAGGATTTAGGATTTCGGCACTAGGCTGGGGTTAATTTGCCAGATGTTAGTCAGACTATAGAGTGAAAATGGAGCACCTCTGCATGTATACCTGCCTCAGTGAGTTTTAGGAAAAGAGGGCAGGTTTGCTTCCCGTTGAAGCTGTTACCATAATTAATTTATTTTGTGTAATAAATTGTAATTTGTGTGAGAGAAGACTCAGGATAGGCCAAAAACTTAGCTGGGAAAGGAGACACCAAGAACTGATGCATATTCAATATTATCAGCAAAGAAGTAGATGCTTGGGATGTTCTATGATTCTATGCTACAGTAGGCACTAAACTCCTAGAACAGGAAAAAAATTCAGTTAATAACTCCCCTTGTCCCAAGATATTCCACTAGTCAGCTGATGCCTGCTTGCCTCTACACCAGCTCACAGAACCACATTTTGGGGTACCTAGCTGTCCCCCTGCCCTGTTGCAGGACTAACAGATAGCTTGCCCAAGGAACCAACCTGTCCTCTGAAAGCCAGCCAGACCTAACTCCTTTACTGGATCTGGTCCTGAAAATGGCTTTTCATATCACTGAGCATACCTTGGGAAATGCATTTTTCACTCACTACCAACCTGAACTAAACCAGTGACTTAAGGTGAAAGGCTCATGCATTTTACTGTCAGTCTAGGAGTCATCAGACCCCACAGCACAACATTTCTCAAAAGAGACTGAAGGATTTTGCTGGAGGCAAAATCTGACTTACTTTAAAGCTCTGTCTACGCACATTTCCCTATAAACCAAGTTAATTCCTGACTCTACTACTTTATCCTGCTATGCAGTTTGTCTGAAAACAAAAAAAAAAAGATTCAAAACTAATTTTTCATCTTATATTGAAATAAAAAATAAGCATCTTACAACAAGTGTTTGTTTCAGCAAGCTTCTCAGGGTTAATAGGAAATGGGCTAGCTTACAAAAAAACACAGCTTTGTTTTTAAAAGTAGTCATCGTAGATTCAAGGCTTACAAGTCACTGTGCCCATAATCAGAATAGCTGAGCTCTTACCACTCCCTTTGTTTACTAAATGTACCAGTAAACTGCTTCACATGGCTCTGGAGGTGGCTTAAATGTTGTTATGAAATACATGGATCTAGCATTAAATCTCTCAAACAGAATATTTGTAACTTGTTATTACACAGCTTATTTTCCTCACTTTTTCCTGCAGTTGTATTGCTAACTATGACAACTGTTGAGCTCCATCAGATGGAGGGAAGGATCTTGGCACTAAAGCTAAGTACATTAATTCTTACCCAGTTCCCTGGTCCATCAAATCACTTCAGCATATCTCTATGCAACAAGAAAGCCCAAGAAAGATTTAGCATTAAGCAAATTTCTAACCTATTTACCAAATCAGGACCTCAAGTTGTAGCAATTCAAGTTTCACTTCACTTTGTTAAGGCTTTAGCTCTCTGTCTGACCCTTCCTTGGTATACACATATTTTTCAATTAGGCTGGGAAGTGGTTGAGCAGAACTGTATTTTCCCCTTACCACAGTCATTCACAACAGAAAGTCACCATCTGGTGGCATAAAGCAGGCAAGCCTGTGAGGTACAGCACACATTAAATGGCAGAAGCCTTGCAGCTCACCCTGCTCTCCAGATTCAGGGCTGCGCAGATTGCTGTAGCTCAGCACAGTAGGCCTCCAAAGTGCAAAAGCAGGTTTGTGTCCACATTCAGCTGAGCAGTATGCACGGATTTTGTCCAGCTCACTGATTTTATCCAAAGAGTCTTCTCACTTACAATGCTATGTGTTATGCGGAATTGCCAGAACAAAACTGTTCTGAAAGTAGCTGAAAGTTGTGGTCTTTCTTCATTTTGAAACTTTTTTTTTTCCCCATAACATGTCTGCAGCAGAGGCCATCTTTGTAGGACAGAACAAATGCACCATATTGTAAGAGACCCAAGCCACACTTTGGAAGAACTTGGCTGCTTTGACAGTAGCAGTTGCTGCTTCTACATAAGGAGATTCAGACAGCACAATAGTTCAGCCTGTCCAGGCAGAGGCAGACAGCACAGCTACCTGCTGTCTTCCTCACTGCCACGCTCTTGCCAACACTTGGTTATGCTCAAGTACAACAAGCAATACTGTACATCTGGGATTATTCACTAGGATCATCACAAAACCAGAAACCACCTCCACAAGCTCTTCCAACAGATGAAACATGAAATTGTCAAATGGACCTTCCAATATAGCCTCTAGGCAATGTTTTGGAAACAGCAACTTACATCCTGTTCTGCATTCCTCTCCATGCACAGGGTTTGGTAGAGGTCACGGGTACTGATAATTCTGCTTACAACAGAGCATGTTACCTGGGAACCTTAACCAGGTTAGTGCCAGACAACACTATGAATAATACAGCTTTCTGCATGTTCATTTTGGGGAGTGCGAGGGTGGAAGTGCTTTCAGCCACACCCAAGCAAGACCAAGGAATAGAAAGCCAAACCAATGGCCAACGTCAGTTTTATTTAAATCTGGTAACACCAGAGAACTCAAAAAGGTTAAATACTTCCAGAATTCACGGATCTGTGGCCAGCAGAGGAGGCAGATCCCAGACATTACCTCCTGAAAGGCCAAGACATGAGCCTGGCCTGTGACAGGCACATACTGGAGTCTGTGCAGGTGGCCCATTAATGACTCAGCAGAAGCTTAAGATATTACCAAAAAATCCAAACCAAAGTCACAGCCCACATGGAAATATGATACAAGTTCTGCTGACTGTAGAACTATTTTATCAGCTGTGCCTGCAGCACACCGACTAACCCTTTCAGATTTATCATCTATATTTCAAAATGGATTCTAGATAAATACCACTTCCTTGATATTTAGTCTTTATTTTCTTTTCTGCTCCTTGCTTCTCAGAAAGTGTGGTGTTGGTGAGGTGAGATTTCTGAGTTGAACAGGGTTTGGTTTATAGTCAGGCTTTCCTTTGGTGTGGTCATTAACGGTTTTGAAATCAGAGAACAGAAGGAAGCCCTCTTACCCCATCTCACAACATTTCTGTTCACATTTGATGGAACAGACAAATGTATTGCTACTCTAGACATTTACAACCTACTTCCAGTGAAAAACTCCCAGTCTTTATCAGTCTTGAGGGAGCCTAGCTGTATCCGATTCAACTCTTTCTGTGCTTGACTAGAAACCTTGCTAAATGGTGACATAAAGAGTTCATAGCCCCTGTCAGCTCTGGGAGTAAGCGTTTGAATCAGACTGGGCTTAGTTTGGCTTGTTTTTTTCCCCCACACAGCAACAGCTAGCAAAAGCTGCGTTCAAACCATCAGTCATCTGCATTATTGTATTGTGTTTGCAAACATTAAGTTATTTTCACTGTTGTAAATCGCATTTATTGCTATGTATGCGAGTAATAGAACAGCCATAAAATGAGCCTACATACTATGTCAGCATACCGGAATGTAATAGCATTTCCAGGTTTCCAATATAAACCATTATTAGTTATTATTTCCTTCTCAGAAATGCAGAGTGATACACTGACTCTTCTTTTTATGATTAAATCTATTTTTAAAATAATACAGCTATTAAAACCTCTTTAGGACAAAAGACTAAAGACCAAGGTGAATTCCATAGTTGTGGAAAACAAGAACTGTTTCTTTCTTTTGCCTCAAAGCTTGCTTCATGAGGCCTTTTTTTGGTGATGAGGCTCTAACTGACAAAAGCAAATTATCTAGGAGAGTGAGTGGTGAGTGTCACAGTGCCAGGGTGCTTCTGCTCACGATTGTAAAGATAAGCACAAGCAGGACAAGCAGCCTTTTTGAGGGGTGCGGCTTGAAGGAGCTGACCACTGCAAATGATAATGCTTGTGCATGGCAATGAAGGCAGCACTCCCTGCTGGCTTATCTGTTGGGCCAGGTGTGTCACACTAACAGAGAGAAACGAAGAGAAATAAAAACAAAACTGTGTAGTGGGGACCTTTTATCTCCCATTTAACTCAGAACTTTGGAGAAGAACTCCCAGAGAAGTTTGTAGTGCTTTCTCCCATCCCCTGCGATGATTGGATGAGTTCCTGAGATCAAGGGAGGCACTATGAACAATGCTGGACCCATGGTGGTAACTATTCTCTCTCTTGCTTTCTACAAGGTCTCCTTGCTTTTTCCTACCTTTTTTTCTATCACCCACCTTCCCTTCCCCTTCTCCCTAAGCAATTAGGATTTGCAATTAATCTAGTCGGGCTAACATTTGACCCGTTGTGTCCTAATCTCACCGTCGGGTACACATATATTAAAAGAACCTCCTCTCCCTCCTATCAACTGGAGTGAGACAATAGTTGCCTGACAAAGGTGTCAGGAAATTTTTAACACTACTGCTGCTTCAAAAGGAAGACTTCTACATTAAAATAAAAATAGAAGTAGTAACCAAATGGAAGGAGCCAGCTACAGGTATGAGAAATGACATATCAAAACCAACTCCAGAAGTTTTGATTGCATCCAAGTTTCACACACTAGTATCCCACTTGCAGCCTTCTCAAGGCGTTCCTCTGAAGGGGCTGGCTGCACAGCTTTTTCACATTTATGATATTTTGCTTTCAGCTGAATAAACCAGTTGTCCCACCATATTAACACTCCTCTTTTAGCACATGGTTCATTATCCCTTCTCTCATCTCGAGGCAGTACTACACCCAAGACATCAAAAAGAGCCAGATCAACACTTCCAATTCCAACCTGATCACAAATGGCTGTTTATCAGACTCACACCTTCATTAAACACTCCATCACACTGGAGTTTGAAAACATAACATCGCTCAAGAAATTTTCTTGCTTTCGTAGAACTATTAAAGATCAGCAGATTCTCTAAATATCTGGTAGTATCACTTCTGAGGTCTCACTGTTAGTGTGATGGCATTTTTCATGCAGCATTGCTTCTATGCATGAAATATTTATTCACAACAAAGATTTCTTTGGGCATTGGTATTTCCACACCGAGCTTTCACTTTCTTGATCAGTTCCATCTTTTAAATTAATCAGACTTAAGCATCCATCCTGTTAGTGCTTATAGATGTGCCAGACTACATTTACCAAGTTACTCTATCATCTCTGAAGGGACTCCTCTTGAGTATGGAAGTAAGCATCTGAAAGCATTGCAAGACAGCAGCCTTATTTTAAATATTGATGAATCATAACTGCATAGAATAACACAGTATCACTAATAGCAACACCACTAAAGCCTTTGTGATCTTAAAGCTAAGATTTAGGACTTCATTTTGAGAAGGGTGGAGAAGTAACACAGGTGGACATAGCTCTAAGTATCCAGGACTGCTGTAGGGTCTTCTAGGATCTTTCAACACTTCCATTTTCTCAAAACCAGTTTCACTGAAACAACCATGACTTGGTAACTATCCAAGATATTTCCCTGTCCTTGCCTCTCCTGCCCCCATTTAATTCTTAAAACATTAGACTGAGTACAACACCGTGCACCTGTTACACACATACACTTACTGTTCAGGCTGAGAAAGTGAAGGTGAAAGGGCAGTTTTGATCCCACCTTTCCCCAACTTGCATAGGCTAGTTTGTATGGACTGTTTTAATACTGCATGAATTGCTTTTCTTTGAGCCACAAAAATTCACTGAAGAGAGGAAGCATCACTTGCAATTGGCTTAATCACTGGGATGAAATCTACATTGGTACCTTTTGATGGGTGGTAACAGAAACATGACCTAAACAGCATAAGGCTTATTTAAAAAACACTTTTTCCAAAATGAAACTTTACCTTTTCACCTTAGATTCCCAGAGCTCACAGTACTACCGATTGTAGTTCCACAGCTTGACGAGAGGTCAGCCATGTCATCTGTTAGAAATGTGAGCTGAAGTGAGCGTGCCCTGTTTCTCCAGCAACCACCTCTTAATTCTTAACTCGTACATCACCACTTAAACTTAATTTAAAAATCTACAACCACAAGGGAGAGGAACATCAAAAGAATCCTGTGGCTAACCTTGATTTCTTATACAGCTCTGAGGTACTTGATAGGTGTGTAATTGTGTTTGCTATCTGATGCACAACAGACACCAACATCAACATGATGACATCAGTGTGACATTGGTTGCAGCAGCACAGAGAATGGCTACCTATGATCCTGAACAGCTTGAGTTACTGAAGAGTATAAGGTTTCTGAGGCTGCAAAGCACAGAAGAGCATTAATGCTGACCACCGCTGCAATTTTAACAATTCCAGTGCCACTTTCGCACCTGAACTGAAGCCCTCCCTCCTCTTTCATATTTTCAGTACTTAACATTTCCCTTCTGTCACAGAAAGGGGTATTTCCTCATACTTAGCACTGTTTCTGTGCCTAGCAGCTGCTAATCATGACCAAGTTCCTCAGTAGCATCCGTGAGGTAAAAAACTGAGGTAAATCACAAGAAGCTGCTCGGACTGGGCCAGCCTCCCAAACTGCACTTAGTGTTGCTGCAGCCCCTCACCACAGCCTGCTCGCCTAGCAGGGACAACATTTACATCATGCAACTTGCTGCCAGGCAGCCCAGGCACCGAGAAAACAAAAGGAGCAGAAAGTTACACCTGTCTCCCTCTTTACCTGGCTCCACTCGCTGTGCTTTCCACACAGGCCGTGCTCCAGCCCCCCCTCCCCGTTCCCTCAGGGAGGTGAGGTGCTGCTGGAACCAGCAGGAGGCGGCAGGCACCGGCTGCAGCCCCATCACCATCCCAGCCACACACAGACGTGGAAAATGGCAGCCACTGTGCCTAGTGCTACCCAGCAGGGCACCACACACAGCCTGCAGCACAGGAGCAGCTTAGCAAAGCACCTGGCACATGCACAGTCACCATACTATCAGTGTAGTGGGTGCTGCTCACCTTTCCCACAGAGAAGGCAGTAATACCTCAAAGAATTGTCGTGCTTTTAGCTGCAATTGGGCCCACAGAGCACCAACTTCCTCTGTTGTGATCTGTCGTCTTTTTCCTGACAGGAAAACCAAAGAGGAGCTTTAAAAAAAATCTCCATGGTTCATTTTAATCAGGGACCCCAAACAGTAATGGAAAGCCTACTGTTGAGCAGTATGCCAACTTGAATGCTAATTGCATACAGACAGTGACAAAAGCCCCCAGCCACCACGTAACTGAGCTGTGGAGCTCTCTATGTAATTGATAAGGACTAGAGAACTCTATTTAATTTCAGGGAGCTTAGTATATTTCTGTTTTCTTTGCACCTCTTACTTCTCCTTAGCAATGTCAATGGTCTGTTCCTACCCAACTAAATCACTGCCATCAGCACTCCTTCAGGCAGCTGCTAGAACCCCATCACAGAACTGCGCAACTTGAGCTGGATATGATAAATCTCAGCTAACATCAAACCTTTCACAGAGGGAAATAGATACAAGTCACCATGCATCACAAGTCTATTTAAATGCAGATTTGGACTATCTGCTGTTCTTAAATATCCTTGTATTTTTAAAGCGGACTCTCTGGGGAAGCAAATGCCTTGTCTTCTCTGCACCCAATCTGTTTTTTCATTCTTGTTAAAGAAAATAACGCACTAAAGAAAAACTGAGATAGTCTGGGGACCTGGGGGGGGGTGGGTTGTCTTTTTTTTTAAGCATAGTACAGGAAAACCAAAATAAATGCTTACAAACTAAATTTTCAAAGAAAATAGCATGAACACAAAGCACTTATTAAAAGGGTAAGCATAGAGAACATGCAATAAACACTATTCATTGTTTTCCAAGCAAAAGGATTGCTTGGATTAGTTTAAAATGAGATCTTTATGGAAAGAGTACTCTGGATACCAAAACTAGTCTTCAACATCTTAAGCTACAGTTTTTCTAGGTAAAAGCTCAAGTGGTTAGATTTGACCAAGCACATTTCCCCTTACTCACACACAAATCCAAGGTCATTGAAACTGGAAGTGTGCTCACTTATGTGAGAAACTGCCAAGATAATAACAGATCACAACTGCACGATGAACCAGAAAACATCGTAAGTCATTAGGAATCACATCAGCCCAAATACCCCAACACCACAGTAATGAAGAGAGTCTAAAGAGACTTGCACGGCTTCCACCACACTTCATATGTACAAAAGTACCGCCTTTTCACTGTACTTGATTGCATTCTTCTCCTAAACATTTCCCAGCATTATTACCAACATGACCACTTTAATGACAGTACTAAATCTCATAACTGTTGTTATTAGGGAATTTATTAGTAGTGAAGTACTATAAATGAGACATAAGAATTGCATGCTGCTGAAATGAAGTTCCACTGCCAACATTTGCCACTGTTACTTGAACCACATCTTCCAATATTAAGGCCACGTCCATTTGTAAAACATATGGGCACACGGCAACACTTGAACTCTGAGCAAGCCATCTTGGGCCAGACTAACCTACAAAGAACCCCATGGCTTCCAGTCAGCTCCATTTATAATACAGTAACTAAGATAAAATTATTCTGGAAACTATTTTCTGACTTTTGTCAAATAGATGCTTAGCATCATCTCTATACTAATACAGAATTCAATGGGAAAGGCAGGCCTGATCAACAAACCATCTGCAGAACGTTTTAGAGAAATTTTACAACAAAGGAGGAGAGTATATATTAGGAGTGAAGCCATGACCTATTTCTCTAAGGATCTCACCATTGCCTATTCTTCGCTCAGCATGGATTCCAGATTCCATGAATACCACCTGCTGTTCAGTTGATCACCAGCTGTAAATAAATCACCTGTACACAAAAAGCCCAAACTGTAGCTTTTCCTATTAAAATTCTTATTGTAGCAGTCCACACTTGAAATAAAGTTTAAAAAATAAACTTGTTTTATACTTTTAAGCTCCACATATATATGTAGCCTACATATATTTGCAGATATATACATACCTTTCCCTGCTCCCAAGCCAATAAATTCAAGGTCCTAGATAAATTACAGCAAAATCTTTTTCTAGCAGGATCTTACCTGACCAAGAGTACCCAATCCATTTAATTCATCACCAGAATGAACATATACAGTAACCAAGAAGCCATATTTAACCTTTTAAACAAGACAGACAGTTCTAGCTGTTTCACTGTTTCAAGTGTTAAAGAAGGTAAAGAAGTGAACCCTCAAATACAAATTAAATCACTCAGAATTGCTTTCATATGCTTTTAAAAGAAATAATTCAAAGAGAAAACGTTCTCCCTTACGTTTTAGTGAATCATCTGCACCTTCTACTCCTTACAGAAGGATAAAAAAAGTATCACAGATTTAATAGCACATGACACTTCTCTAAGAAGCAAAACAAAGCTTCATCGCTTTACTACATCTTGAAGATCAAATTCTTTCTTGGGATGCTTGTTTATTAAAGAAGCCTTCCTCTCAACACTGTCACAGAGCATAACTGTATCACAAAGCAAACCCATGAGTAAGTCCCATTCCTGTATTTCCTAACTCCTTGCAGGAAAGAAACTGGGTTGGTTACACCTCACTCTTTGTCTTGTGGGATGCTACTTCCTGTTACGCACTTTCAGAGTGACTTAAAATATGCAGGGAATCAACACAGGGCCTTGGTCAACTACATACACCTCATGAGCTGCATAATTACATCTTCACTGGCAGCACCAGAAGACCCTTTGATGTTTTATATGAAGTAACTACAGGTGGAATCTTTTTACCTCTAATGCAAGTTACATCTCTAAAATATTTCACACGTTGCATACATCAGGAGCTGTGATACCAGAGTACACAGAAAGATGTTAAAACTAACAGTTGGTAGTGATAACTGGCAAGATAAGCAAGCATTATCTTGTTTGGGATAGACACACTAATTTAGGTAGATGAAGAAAACAATTTGCAAGCAAAAGAAGAGGTAAGCCAGTGATTTAAGCTGTATAATGCTACCTTGAATCTATTTCTGGTACTGCTTAATGCTTCTGTTTGCACAGAAAAGGGCAAATATTTCCACTTTTCATTCCCAAGATCTTTTCAGAAGTAAAGCAACAAGAATTTTTTTCTACTATTAGTAGTCCTGTACAGTAATTGAGACCCCTTCATTGTCAGCAGAAGACACATTGATTTGAGAGCAAATTGAATCTTCTAATGTATATGTTAGCAGTTTTCTTCAGCGATTCCCTTTATTCATTTTAGCTGTTCAAAAGATGTCTCGATATTTCTAGTAGAAAGGTAAGGAAATGTCTCTTCATTCTGTCGTAGAATCAAGACTGTAATACTGCATTGTTATGACTGCTCACAAAAGTCATTCACTGCATTGTACAATTTTAACGTGACAATCAATTTTTTACTTAGTTCAAATGTTGTGGAGTTAATTGACAGTACTTAAAATATTTCCTTGCATTTTTATTCCATCTGATTATGCTCATGTTTATTGTTTCAGTTGTATTACTTAGGCTCATTCCAGAAAGACAGACCTGACTTCAACTTCTGTTAGGTTAGTAGCAATCTGAAAACACAAGTGCTGGAGCAGCAGGGGAAAGGAGATGAACTATTCTTTTATGAGAATGGGAGACAAAGAACAGTTAAAAAAATCATATTCCCACTCCCAAGAACACATACTGTGTCCCAGACTCTTTCGGAATGCTTTCTCCTTCCTTAATGTCTGCCCCTATACAGCTGTCCTTGGTCTTTTAAACGCTTACCTTAGTAGGAGCAACACATAATCTTTTCTTCTCTGGAGACTGTTGTGGGAGAAGAGATAACTGATTGCATCTGCTCTTTCAGAGATCACTTCCAGTCCCCTTGTCTTCCTTAATTTGAATTTGCATCATCTAGAAGGCATGTGTCCAGGATGCATCAAGCTGCATCATTTTCTCTCACACAACGAACCTACAACTCACATCGGCAGGGATTCCCTTGAGCCTTTATAGGGCAGGAAAGCAGCTGTGCCTCCCTCCATGCTCTGCCCTGACACCCCAGTGACTGTCCATAGAGCTCTGGGAGCCCTTCAGCTCTGGCACAGGCAGACTCCAAGTTTCTTAATCCAGCAGTATCCGATACAGCTGTTACTTGCCTGAGGAAGACTCTCACACAGCAGTTGCCCAAGGGCCTTTAGGCACTATACCAATACAAATATCATCACTCTGACAGTCACAGAAAGGCCTGCAATTAAATCTTCATCTACAAGTTAGGTATCACTTATTAGGTTGTTACTTCTCCCTTTCCCACTGCTAACATTCCCGCTTCTATTCAACTTGCATGGACTAGCATACGAAAAGCCTCTCCATCTCTGAAGCTGTTCATTGTATTTTCTCCACCTGACCCTAGTACAAAAGCTTCTTTACTACCAGGGCAGCAATTAAACAAACAAGAAAATCCCAGAAGCTTCATGACATACAAAAACAGTCCTATGAGCAGGGAGATGATACAGTGACTTCAGAGATCCGATACTTTTAACTTCTGCTATTCTACCTGTTCAAACATTTCCATTACAACGTGAACCAGGGGAATGTTTCATCGACCAGCGCCTGGACAGATACACACTTTCATTTACGTTCAAAGATACTCTTACAAAAGCATTACATTTTCTTCTTTTGAATTACTCTGACAGCTTTGTTACAAGTACTTCATCTGCAAATTATGAGTTACAACTCAATTGCCAATACTGGAAATGACAGACAATCTTTACTTAAGAATGTAACCATCCCTTTCTTACACTGAGAGAATATTATAAATGAGCCATTACAGAAAATGCTTAGCAAGCCAAGTACTGCACTCTACACAATTTGGGAGCTTGTTTTCCTCCCTGAGGATCATAAATTAGTGACAATCTGTAGTGCTCCAGTTTAACCTGAAGATTTGTATTTCTATTAGAGCAAATGTCAATTTCTTTGTACTTTGCTTCCCAACCTCTTCTATTATTACTCACAATATACCTCCAAATCTTCACACACACACACACAGAACTAATACGATATAAGCAGATAGTGTGCTAGCATCTAGTTCTTAAGCCATTCCTGTCTGCTTCAGAAGCAGCTAATAGGGAAGGCACTTGAGGAACACCAGCCCCAGTTTGCCCACAGAGACTGTGATGCAGAGCTCAAAACAGATCATGTTTTCCCTCAACTGCAGCAGCCTCAGCTCCCCACAGAAATCTGCCCAAGTATATTTTTGAACATAAGCAAAAGTAAAGCATTCTGTAAAACAAAACAAAAGATTCCTTACAGCACCACAGCTACTGCCACATATACAGTGCTTTCCCTCACTCTAGCAGCGCTAGAAATAGCAGCAATTCGTGGCACATTCAGTGCTCTATAGTTGTATTGCTTTTGGATACAACTCCCATGAGGGAAAGGACAGCTAGCAGGTAAGAGTAGAGGGACCACAACTTCTTAGCATGCCACAAACTGGAAATTAATCTGGGCCTTCACAGTAATAAACAGAAGCTCTCAGATGTTCTTGAAACCACCTAGACTCCCTTCTTACAGTTGCTAACAAATCAATAGAGCAGCAGCCTTTAGCATTAGCATTTTCCCTCCATTACTATTAAAGTAGTTCTTATCCCCTTCAGAAGTCAGTCCCTAGACACCTAGACTCTCCTAATAATGCTTTATAGTATTGTACCCAGACACTATATGAAATAAAATTCTCCAACAGTTCCACAAGCCAATAGTCACCCCTTCACAGCCACCTACCAGCAGTAGTTATCAGTAAAGCTCCTCACTGACCTTTTTCCCCCACCTCTCCCCCCAGCAATACTAATGATTACTTCACCAGAACGCTGCTGTTTTGGTTAGTCCATGTTTTAGCCAAAAAGGGCTGGCCCAAGTTGTATCAGTTAATTCATAACTAAAAATGGGAGAAGATTTATTGCATCTGTTGCAGTAATACTACACTCTCCTCAACATAACTTTAAGTTGTGCTTATAGCCCATCACGCAGTCTGATAGAAGACAGCTTTAAGAATGAACTAAGAAACACAATATATCATCCTAGGTCCTATTGCAGATCTACTCAAGAACAAAGAAAGAAAATAATTTGTTTAAACTGAGCCAGCTGTAATGAATTTCAGTAGATTAGAAAGAATCAAGATAGCAAGTTTCTCCTCTCTCCTCTGTTTTACAGATCTCTTCATCTGCTTAGTCTGACTGGGAAACAATGTTTTATTGCCACTCTTAATTCCATGTTTCAATTAATTATTTAAAACGTTGTTAATCCAAGTTTGATCCTTTATCTGTATTTACTTTGTGTGTTGCTAAAGGCCTTAAGTTTAATGCCTTAGTGATATTCTTAGAGAATTGATTTCCGCACAGAGATGGCTGGCTAACGTAAGCTCCTGAAAAAGTTGGAGATGGGTCTAGCAGCTTCTGAGGAGATGACAAAGAGGAGGTCGAGGGGTATAATTATGACTTCTGGTGCCACTGCTGAAACAGCATGTGGCAAAAGTTGTAGGAAAGTCTGCAAAGGAAAATGAATACATAGCTCCCAGTACTAACAGTTATCTAACTCAGGAGAGAAACATATCTGAAATCCTTACTGTATCTCATGAACTGTTCCAAACAACACTTACTGCTAAGAGGAGAGATCATACATGGCTACAGTACAAATGTCTACATAATCTTTGCTAGGCAGTAAAGATGTAGGTGGAACGTGCGATGTAGCTGTTTTTGAGAGTTAGAGTTATACAATCGTATTATTTGGAGTGAAACTTCCCAAATCCAACAAGATTCCCATGATATAGCTCTTCTGGCAATTGATAGGTCATTTAAAAGTTATCACTGTCACTCATGATAATTATCCATAAGAATCCAAAAATGAAACAATTATTGCTGCAACAAACCACTCAGTGGCTCCCAGCTTTTAAATTCCATTGCAGTTACATTGTTTTGACATGTGTCAAGTGACACATCAGCTCAAGAAAAGGCACATTTAAAGTACCTCTTCATTCTTCCTACTTCATTTTTGTATCTATGAAGAAAATTAAAGCTTTATCTTTAATCTCTAATGGTATACCTTAGCAGTCACATTAAATCAAACAGTGGAATCTACTGTCCCTTTCACTTTTCCAACTGAAATTGCCCATAGCCTTGAATCAGAAAATGACTTCAGTCAAAAGGACAAAATTATTTGTTATAAGACATTATGCTACTAATCAACACCTACAATATACAATACTTTCTCCTGCAAAAGAAATTTTGCAATGAAATTAGCAGACAAATAGATAAATTTAGTATGTGAGTGTATGATAAAGTGTCCATTAAAAAAAAAATCAGAAGGAAGGAAAGGTAAATCAATGAATAACAGTAAATACCTGTTTATTTTAAAGCTTTGCTTCCCCCCCACACCCTGAATAAATTCCTGCAAGATAGCATTTTCTCAGGTTTTGCCTGCATTAACTGGGTCCTGGAGAAGTACCTGCAACTTATTCCTGGTCATCCAACTGGGATGGACGAAAGTATGTAGAGCTCCACTTTTGGATAAAAACGTCTACACCACCACATACAGTATTCGTAAAGCTGATTTTGATTTACAGCCAGTTAAAACTCAGGTTCAGTTGAATGGGCACCTGTAGTCCCAGTTTTACTATAGTTTGTCTGCTTCTGTTAATGCATCTTTAGTATACCCATCTAACAGGGACAAATCTCAAGTGAACACTTGATCAAGACTGAAAACAAATGAATTGCAATGGCAAGCCCCTAGATTGTTCCAGCCTATATGACTCAAGGGGAGAACACTTTTTAGCATTTTTTGCAGTTGTTCACAAATCAAAATGTGTGAAGCAGATCTTAAATAGGCCATATATTCAAGGTCACTATACAGGTGATATCTGCCATCTACCCTGTTTAGCAAGGAAGTACATAAGAAAAAGAATGGGTCTGAACAATAGTCAAAGCCAAAAAAAACTGGAAAACTGCTCTGACATTTAAAACCATCTTGCTGGGAGTAAGATACCAAAATTTTTTCCCCACACAATGAAAATCAATAACTAGGTAAACCATCCATTTAAATTAAGGACATGCCCAAATACCTCCTTAGAAGTAGAGTTCATTTCCCGATTTCTGTATCAATAAGTACTTCCAATGGCACATTAATTGAGCTGAATCCTAGAAATAATTTAGAATGAAAAGAGACAGTTTGACATTTTTCAAGGAAAGTCACTAAAATAGTACAAAATATTACAGCTTCTTTTCCAGCAGATAAGGAATTTACTTTAACAGCATTTCTGTATGGTTTTTCAAGTCCTTCCAAAATAGGCTAATTCACATCCTGTGTTTTGATTTGCTTAAAAATAAAAGCAACTATACATTTGTAAGAAGCTGTATCAGTTCTGCCTGGAATAAATCACAAAGAACAGGAATGCTAATGCTTTAAGACAGAGATAACTAAAGAATTTAGGCCTCTATAGAAGAAGTTCAGTATGAGTTAGATGCATAAGATTTCTTCTGTGTATCCCAACTTGGCTTTTAGTACCACCTAATCTCAGTGTTGACTTCAGACAGTTGAGGAAAACGTACAGAACTTGATTGACAACATTATCTGTATATTGCTGGATATCCTGCAAGATGCATTATCTGTATCTTGCAGAACAACTGGAGATCGGGCCCAGCCAGCATGGGTTTGTGAAGGGCAGATCCTGCTTGACCAACCTGATCTCCTTCTATGATTGAGTCTGGTGGATGAGGGAAAGGCTGTTGATGTGGTCTACCTAGACTTCAGCAAAGCCTTTGACACTGTCTCCCACACTATCCTCCTGGAGAAGCTGGC
>NC_034413.1:28350934-28567055 GCF_002078875.1 Numida meleagris
TATTCAGAAAATGTGTGATAGCAGAATTGATCAGTCAAAGCATACTGAACATTCCTTTCCAGAGGATTGAGAAATAATTAAGTAGTTCTTTTGCAACATCTTTTGGCTAAGCTATCCCACCCGTTAGCTTCTTACAAGGACCAAGAATTACACCTATTATTGTCCCATTACAGCTCTTTCTCCGCAGACTTGAGCAAAAAAATCACATATTTTTACTTCATTTAGAGTAGGAGGTTACATTTTCTTCCCCATAATACAACTCTCCACCCCAACCCCTTCCAAGAAAAACAAGTGTAAATTGTCATTGAGAGGCACAGTGACATCTCACAGTAAATTTGAATGCATGCTCACATCCCACTGATCAAGTGTATTTAAATGTAAGCAAATGAATAAAGAAAAGACCAAACTGTAAGAGCATGAATGAATGGAAATAAAGAATTAGATATAGCCTTCACAGAGGAATGACGAGATCCATTTCTCCTAAGGATTACTACAAGCAGATAAAGAAACTTCCTTCCGGGCCACAATTCATCTATAGGAACCTGGCCCCTAAGCAACTCACAAGGTTTCATAGTTTCTGGATCTGTTTTGTCTTGCAGGCTCTTCTGCCTGACACCTTTCCTGGTGCTGCTGGGGCACGAGTACCTTTGCACATCCTGCAGCATGCTGCCTGCCCAGAGGAGCATGGTCACCAGGCAGCTACAAACTTCAGACAACACAACTGCTCCGAAACACAGAAGTTACACAAATGGTACAAAAGGAGTGGCATTAGTGCCATAATCCATGCGGTATTTCCCATATTCAGAGGGGTATCTTCCACATTCCCAGAAATCAGCTGGTACCAGCATACTGTAGAGTTGTGGCAACACACAATAAATCCAGACAAACCAAGATCTCTCTATAAGAGAGCTGCATACTGAGTTCTGTGTTTGGTCTCCTACAAAATTAGGGGTTTCAGAATGCAGCTTTGATTTAAAGTCTGGTTGTTTTGGTTCAGGCTTGCATTCAAACCTTTTAAGGATCAGTTCAGTTAAAAGTTAAAGGAAGTAGTAGAGGTTTTACTGTTTTTCCTTTGACAGTGAGATGTTTTGACTGGAAGCAATTTGTTTCAGGAGCCATCTTTTGCTATATATACATACATATATATATACACACTCAGGCCACAGAACTGATCCAGACCAATCTTGCTGTAATAATAAATGTGGTGGGTACCCATTGTTTATTCTGTTTCAAGTAACTGTATATTCTTGCCATTAGGTGGCACCAGAGAATATTTTAACTTTTATACAAAGGATCTCTGAAACTGAAGTCTGGAACAGCCTTAAAGCAGATGTATCCACTTAAATTAAAAAATAGTAATCTTTGCTATGCATATGAGCACTTTAATTACTGACTATAAATGATAGCTTTACACAGCTCATGAGGAAGCACATTACAGCTAAATCCATGACTTCTTTATTAGCAAGTTTCTTTTCTATTCTTAATCACATATGAAAAGTATTCTGTGTGAAGTTGCCATACAGTTTGGTTTAAGTGAGATGAACTACTTTGTAGTGTTTCATTTGTCTAATTGAAAAGAGAAAAATCTCCACCCAAACAATTCCAAGTACAAGGTATCAAAAATACCCTTCCAGGAGTCTCTGTGCATATCTGGTACAATTCCAGCTAGGTCTATGAATAGTTTGCTAGTTAATGAGGTCTTCTCTAGTTATGAAAAATACTCTTTAGAATACTAAGGCAGGACATTGGCAGTAGCCATATGTTTCTTCTCGAATTCCAGCTAGACAAATGACCTGAAAATTGCTGTTGCAAGAACTTCTAAAACATATGGTTAAGTACAGGGAATTTGTTAGCTTCTTGTGTCAGATCCAAGAGTTTCCAATTATCAACAAAAGATGGCATACCAACCCAATTACTCCTGATATATTCCAGTCAAGACAGATCCCAAGTAACCATAGCTGTGTGGGTGTATGTGGTTTGAAATAACAGGAATCACTGAAAATTTAGTGTAAATAAAAAAGTAGACCTTCTACATATTACGTCCAGACAAATGCGTCCCAGTGTGCTGAATGTGCTTTCAACAGGAAGCAGGAATTTTTAGGCTTTCTACCAAGGCTGATTTCAAGCCATCATAAACTATTAGAGGTACATTTACTTTCCAGAGTTACAGAAGACTCCTGCAACAGCTTATTTATTTCATTTGTCAATAGAATGGGAAAAAATACATCTTACATCAGATAGCAAAAATGTACCAAATCATTTTCATTTTTTTAATGATTAATTGCAGATGGCTTTTTAAGACAACATCCTTGTAGTGTTGAGTAAACATGAGGCTACAATTAACAGTCAGAGCGTGAGTACATTATGCACATTACTGATTCATCTGACTAAGCAACCAAGTCTGATCCCATGTTCTTACTCACATGAGTACTTAGATCCAGAGTATAGAGACTTTCCACACCGTGCCTTAACCTAAGAATCTCTAGGTATTCTACTAAACAGAAGGAGATGGGAAAAGTGCTACATTTACAAGAAACCATAATTATTAGAACTGCTAGCAAAAGAAAATATAAGGAACACATTTGTAAACTAAGTTATGTTCTATATTCATACTGTGAAATTATAGTTATGTCATCTTAAAAACTATATAAATTCTATCAAAGATTATTCCCACTGTGCTATATCAATTAATTACTATACTCTTTAAAATCTTTTTCCAGATTAGGGTTTTTTTTAATTACACATTCTTCTTGTAATTAAGATAGATGTCCATATTCACGCTACAATTATAGTTCAATTCAAACTTTTCAAAGACCCTGAGTAAACTATTTTAATTTACCTTCAAAGTATTGCAACAATTCTGAAGTTTAAGCCATGGGTGGTTGCAGAACATATTAAATCCATAGGCAAGCCAATTAGTTACCTGAGACACTTGCCTTTTTGTTATTCTTACCCTCTCGGTCACTTCAGATGTGGCTCCCCTTGGGCCAAATAGTGCAATCCCTACCAGAGGTGAATTTATTCTCTGCACTGCATACCTCTGCTCCACTTCACTGGTAGTATGGCCTGACTAAAGGCTGCAGAAGCATCCCTAAGGGTCCACTTGCTGAGGTAAAAGCCAGAAAAAAAAAAATCCGCTTCTGGGGAAGTAAGAGGAAAACCCCCCCAGTAACTCAAGGAACCTTTCTCAAGACTTCCAGCCAGTCAAGCTGTTCATGAGGGGGACTGGTTCATTTCAACCAAATGGAGCAGAAAGTTCAGGAAAGCGGTCCCAAAGCCCTTAGCACAGACTGAGTATGAAAATAATCACATCCACAAAAGATGTTTAAGAGTCAAGAAATGCAGCTTTCTTCTGATGGTTTAGCAGTCGCTTTCATGAAGTTGAAAATCATTCACTTAACTAATCTCTCATCATGTATCATATGGATTTCAAGAACAGCATCTGAGCTACTAACGAAAAGGCAGCTTATTAAACAGCTCTCTGATTTAACATGTAAAGAGGAAAAAGAGGTAAACATATGTTGTAACTTCATGTTTAACTACAGTAGGAAGATTCAAGAAGTAAAGACCATTCTGACCTTTGCTACCTACATGCTGTCTGAATCTAGATGAAGGATGTGTTTCTCCCAAACACAAGATAAAAACTAAATTGTTGTTCTTTGTCAGAGCAAATAATATCTGGCAGTGTTCGTAGGAATTTCCAATATTAACCCACCTGTAAACCAAGGAAAACATTTTCTCATAGCTCAGGAATCAGTAGCTCGTTTGTAAGACATAGGAATGTTGCTTTTGAAACTCAATCTGGTATGAGCACATGGAGATTTAATGATTAGCCATTGTTTTATCAACTCCATAACACAAAAAAGTTTTCACAAAAACGTTAGCAGTAATTAACCAGCAATGCTTCCTCACCACCAGAATACCAGTAGTCTACAGGTGTTCCAAAGTGTCCTTACATAAATTTTCCCTATTAAAATATGGAACAAGTATCCAGAAGACTGTCATGAATCAAAATACCTACTTGTAAGTCAGCAACAATCTACTTGGTAAAAAAACTAGTCCCAGTTGTCAATCTTGGGCTCTCAGACCTGCACCTTCTAACAGGCAAATACTCTTTGAGTTCTTGCTGTTATTTGTGCTGTGGATTGCACTTTCTCTCTGAAACACACGGTTTCACATGCTGCAGTTTGTAGTATGACTGTTCCAACAGCACATTTAAGTAAATGCATAAATTAATCACATTAGTGAGCCTGTTGATATTGATGAACTTATCTACGTACTTAAAGCCAGGCTTAAGCACAGTTGCGAATGATGGTCTATTCAATCCTATACTTTATTATCACCTTCTAGGTATCTTAATATCAAGAAATATGCATCAGTGATCAGCTTTAGCTATTTCAGAGCAGTTGCGTCCAGAATTTTCACAGTATCAGCTAAACTTGTGTTAATGTACTGGAGAGTACATTTACCCCTGTAAATAAGGGCCCCCAACTCAGTGCCTTCTTATATCGCTCTCTGAAATCATGCAGCTCTTCAACTCCACCAGCTCTAATAGTCTCTATCCCTTGCAGGATGGCTGTGGAAGGACACTGCTCTTTGTTAGCTGGAATCACTGCCACACCTCTGAAGAGAAATGTAGTTCAATGGTGTCAGCAGTGGTTGTGTACTGGATATTAAAATACCTGTTTATTTCAAATATCCAGAAAGATTCAGATAAGACACAGACTATTTTACTAAAGAATGCATAACATTCTTAGAGCAAAACGTACAAAACTCCCACAACTATTTAAGTTAATAATTAAAAGGCCTTCCCCTAAGGTTAACCAAGTTAGTAATTCAACTCATTTAAAAGCTCACATATACTAGGGTAAAAAAAGGAATGAAGACTAATCATTTTGTCTTTCATCCACATATTGCTCTGTACTATAGCTACATACAGAAGCAAAATATTGCTGAACACTTTGCTAGTTACAACACAATGTACAGCAAGGCACATAGTTTAAAGCCATCCAAGCTTCTCAGCAAGCCTCTGTTAGTTTGATATGCAGGTACATCTTCTAGAGCTATCTCAGTGTCTGCACCAGTTCTTCCAACACTACAGCTCTCACTCAGAAAGCGGGCAGACTGGTACACATAAATATACATTTGTAAAGTTCCTTTTACATTGAGTCTCCATTACAGCAAATTGTGGCTGGCAGCCCTAGCCAGTGTTTTAACCCCAGTGTTGTTCACAGCTCTGCAGAAAGACTAACCCATGGGAGAAGACGGTGTGCAAAAACTACTGCCATTGGCACTAGTAGAAACTAGGTGTTTGATTTTTATTTTAAATGAATAGAAAATGAATGTCTACTTCCACCTTTAAATTTCAATCTAATTTTAAGTATACTCCCCTACACAGGCTAAATTCAGAAAGACAATTCCAGCAGGCTACAGTTTAGCACTTTGGGAAGTACAACTGTCCCTACTGCTGCCAGAAAAATGCTCAGAACAAAAGCATCACGTTAGTGCGGTCAGCCTTACAAACGATGACTATTCACTTGGTGATTTGAAGCTTTAGGAGAGAGACTAGTTACTGCCTCTGTTAGCAAACAGTTCTTCCATGCCAAATCTAACTCTGCCCCCATGACCTCATCAGTAGGAACTGAGAGCATTACGCAAAACAAGAGAAAAATGAGCAGCTCCAGTTACCACAGCAGAGGTGCTGTATTTCCCAAAGACTCTGACTACTACTCCATGCGAGCAATACATCTGTGACCAACTCAGAAAAAAATATAGGGGATGAAAGTGGAGGGAACACCCCAAAATTGTGTGAAACAGTCCTAATAGAAAAGGTGAAGCTCAAAAAAAAATGCAAGAGCACAGCATCAAACTCAAAATCAGAAAATGGGAGATTGGAAAGATAATCAAAGATCATCCTGGAACAAATCAGTAAGTGATTTTTGAATGTGTATGGCTTAAAAAATGCCAGATTTGTAAAGAACATGTTATAGCTTTCCATGAAGAGAACTAGCAGATGTAATTTATCTTGAAATAATAAGATAAACCATTAGTGAAGTTCCATGTAACATTCTTGTAACCAAACTAGACAACTGCACATAGAACATGCATTTGGAATAAGATCATGTAACAGTTTGAAAAGCAAATTCAGATAAAAACTGTACATAATTCCTGTATAAAGGCAAAACCAGAATCAGACTGAATTAAGTAAGAAGAGATTTCCAAAGGTCAGGTCAACTCCCATGGTCAGAAGAGGGCCACTTACATTGGGCCACTCCTGGTCATGTCCTAAATCAAATCTGTTTACAACTCCAAGCATCAGTCCTTATCCACAACTTCCTGTCTGTTCATCAGTTGAGTGCTTCTTTAAAAGTAAAAGAATGGCTCTCAATCAGACAACTTTGCTATATGCACCCACAGTGCTTTTGGAGATTGATCTAAGGGCAACACCTGTGGTTCGCAGAAAAAAATACAAGGAATTATTAGGAAAAGAAAGTTAACGGTATAGTTTGAGCTATAATTAAGATGAACCCTGTCAATGTGTGATCCTTGTGATTACAATATCAGCGCAGGTTTCACTTCACTACTTACACAGTAAGAAAGCATTTCTACTGTCACACTAAGTTTTGCTTTGAGTTTTTTTCCCCTGCCTTCTGAGAGAAGTATAAGAGAAAAATTAGTCCAGAAAGCATCAAAACAATTTTTTGAAAGTAGCATCTAAAACATTTGAGGATCAAGAGTCAGATATTTATTAGGCAATGTAAGAAAACCATGCTTTTTGGTATTACCAAAGGGCATTTGTTACACTGACATGTCTGGATCAAATCTTTATCTGTTGCATATGCAAATTCATCTACTTGAGCATTCCCACGCACAAGATGTATTCCTCCACATCCACTGAAGTTCTTGGCCATTTACAGTCACTAACCTGATAAAACACTATTACAGACTTGTTTTAGGAATGTAATTCAGTCATTTCACTGTTTCCTGTCTCTGCCTCCGTGGGCTAGTAAACTCAGCTTCAACAGTATGGTTACATTAACCTAGCTTTTCTTGCCATTACTATGATGTTTTTCTTTCTTCTGAGTACTATGAGTCATTTCCTTAAGTCTTTGCTGGTTTGGCTGCAGTCTTTAGGATGCTAGGAACTGCCAATGCTCCTCTTCCAGTTTTGGTTTTAATTCCACTGTGAGCTAGAACTGGTCCTCTGTTTCACAGGTTTTATCTAAGGTATTTTTGCTGAAATAACTACAATTTGACCTAATGTTGAAGTCATCCAAACACAGCTGTCAGTACAGCTTCTTTGAAGCCAAAGAAGTTTGTTCTTACAGAGAGTATGAGCCTTATGTTCTGTTATCAATTCTGATAAAGCCCTTATACATGACTAGCAGTTTCCCATGCTTGAAAACATAGTTATACTACTGAACTGGGGGAATAAGTGGAAAGAAATTCTTCACAGCTATGTCAGTTCCTCTACATACTCCCAAGGCTTGACATGGGGAGGCAAAACAAAAACAAGTATGTCAGTGTATGTTGCTGGTTTCTGGATATAAGTTTTTTATTCATTTCTTTCCTGACTGGATCACAGGTAGAACTCACAGAAATTGTTAATAAATAAATCCAGATGTGGAATATAGTTCTCCTGTAAGATATTGCTCAAGATAACAGGTCAAAAAGAGATCAAGAAAAGCTGGTTTCAGACATCTTTGAACATCTGAGTGCCAGGCTGCTTACAGTGCTGAAATGACTGTAGTTGATTCTGGACTTGAAAATACTCTGGCAAAGTGTAAGGTACCACAGGCACCTGTGTAAGGCCTTCCACAGTAAGCACCACATGCAAAGCATTACACAGGCAAGGGAAAGAAAAAAGGTCACTGCTGAGTAGATAAGGAATATAACTCTGTGTAAGGCCAATATACTGATTGAGAAGGTACTCTGGCTTCTAGCCATCTTACCACTAGCACCAACAGGAATGGTGCACATTTCAAATACCACAGCAACCATCCACAAATTCAAGTTACCCCCTTTGAAGCCAACACTCCAACTCATTTAGATCAGGCCTGTTTGCTTCAGACAAATCCACTGAAAAGCTAACACTGCTCTCTTTCCAGCCATAGCGCATGTTTAAAACATCAGTTGTGAATAAATTTTTGGAAAAAGTAGTACAAAATACTCCTTGCCTTTGGTAGGCCAAACACCCACAAGGGGAAAAAACTTCCCCTCTCCCACTACTATATTAGATAATAAAATAATCAAGTTACACAGCATATAATAAAGTATGTGATCTTAAAAAGAAGAAAACAAGACTGTTCACATAGATACTAACAAAATATGCATACAGTTCAGATACTGCTTTCCACAAAGGCAAATGCAGCATTCAGAGTTATTATGTTGAATTTAAAGCAACAGCTTTAGAAGTGGGAAGCAAAGTATTGTAGAACACTGTCTTCTAAAATCTTTGCCTGTTCTGAATTGGTATAACAAATCTAAACTGTGCAAAGATGATAACTTGCAAGATAAAGACTTCTAACTACCAGTCTTTCAATGCTCATTTTGAGACAGTCTCTCTGCCTCTGAGTACTTGCACGTCTTCTCATTAGAACAAGAAGGTGGTTTTTTTGTTTTTTTTTTTTTTTTTTTTTTTTTTTTTTTTTTTTTTTTTGCTCACAGTCAGTTGTTGAAGTTCAAGGACCTTTCATTTCTCTTCCTTTACCAGTGGCTGTAAGCTTATTTTGTATTTGAACAGAAATTGCAGTAAGTTCTCCAGGAATCACGTCATCAAAAACTAAAGACAAAGCAACTGGAAGTGTTAGAAAGATAACAGAATTGAATAAAGACTAGAAGATATTTTCAAGCCTAACTTTTCCCATGCAGTTCAGTCACTTAATGGTATAACAGATCTGCCTAAATCAATAACTTACTTTAAATAAAACAAATTAAAGAAATTCTTCAATGTCTGAATGAAAAAGGTAGTAAGAACTCACATTTTTATTTTCAAACAAGAATTCCTTCCCTTTGTTTTATTCAGTTACGTACCTATATAAAGTAGACATACGCATTACTTTGACAACAAAATACTGGAAATTCTGAAGTAGTAGCATTTTACTCTGTGGGAATAAGTGACCATCCAGAGTAAAGGGGAATGGAGAAACAGATGCCAGGACTTGAGAATGAAGCTGTAATGCTATAATGTGATAGAAAGTACAGCAATAATAGCAGAGTGGCACTATCCTAGGCAGTACCAATGAGAACAAGCCCAAATGCAGCAGCTGAGGACATAGAATCAAAGGAAGGAGAACTGCTTACTTTTGGAAGGCCTCCAGTAGGCAGGGATCTCCAGCAAGATACCCTCCCCCTCCTGGCTCCACCCCTTCCGTTCACTCAGGTGCATTGCATGCACCTGAGCTCCCCTGGATTGGCCCTGCCTTCCCACCAGGTGCTCAGCCAATGTTTCAGGCCATAACTTAGCATTTCTGCTACAGAAGCTTATGAAAATTGCCTGTTTTCTTTACCTAATAACTAGAATACCATGCCTGCATCACACTACAATACTGTAAAGTCCAATCTAAAGATTACTAATGCTCCAATTCAAACATTTCAGTCATAATGAATCAATTTAAGCATGCAGAATAATCACCTGAGAGGTAGGCTCATTTTCAAAAAGGAAGGAGAGCCAGCTGATAACATGCATTTTAAAATATAAAAGTTGCTGTCCAAGAGCCACAAGAGCAGGACTACTCCATAGGGTAGGACAAGACAGGAATATCAGTTGACAAATCTTTACTAACTCAAGTGCAATTCCATGTTACTTAAGTGGAACAGGAAAAGCAAGGTCCTATCAACATGATCAGATATGGGTCAGTGACCAACCCACTATGTCACATCTAGGGAGTCTTGAAAGCAACACCAAAAACCAGAAAGTACAACCACACACCTACAACAGAAGCCAAAATCCAGCCAAGAGACAAAAACAAGAAAAAAAGACTATGCTCTAGTACAGCCCAAACCTAAGGCAAAGGCTTGGGACTGAGCTTAAATAGAGCTCCTGAATCCATGGGTGGAGTCTGTAGGTGGGGCCCCAGGTGAGGCAGGTTGGGGCAGTTAGAGCGCATTAGTGCTCTCAGGTGCGCTAACTGCCTGTTCTGACAACATATGTCAGAGCATGACTACTGGGAACTGAGAGATGAATAGTTGTGTGGAGTAATAGAAGCATATTTCAATCATTCCTTCTAGATTTTTTAAATAGTCACTCACAAAGCGCTAGCAAACCAGGCCGAACCATGGCAGTATTTAACCTGAATAAGAAGACTAACAAGCAAAAAAATCATCAAATCACATTTTTCTGTTTGATTTCTGGTAGATAACAAAAGGCTGATCTCAGCAGCTATTTACCTTTACTACTGATAGAAACATAGGAATTACAGCAGCCATTTTACACAACATGAAAGCCTTGAATGACTAGGGGTGCCAGAGCAGTGTAATGTAAAGGAGACCCTCTCTTAATTGATGGAACATTATAATGATGTGGTAAATGGTAAAACAGATGTTATCAATACATCTCTGATAACTGCAGCATTTTAGCTATGCGGGATGATAAAAGTGTACGCTACACATACAAACATAAGCAAAAAAGAAAAATGGCCAGAATAATATAAATAAATAAGATTGAATCATTTGTAGCCTAAGTCCAGAAACCAGTGTAATTTTATTTATATTGATGTAGGAATATTCAGGAAAAATGTTTAAATATATACTTGACATCAAGTGAAGATTAACTCTCCTCAGTGGTAAAGTGATATAAAAAATGATTTTAGATACCCTCTCCAGAACTGCCCCTTAATTTGTGTCTTAAATCTTCCCACTTTAAAAAAAGTACAGTTGCTTTTGTTCTAAGTCTTTTTATAACAAGGAAGAAAAATTGTATAGTAAAGATACATATTTGTTCATTTCTGAGAAAACGAAACCTTGAAAAATTCATAGATGATTTTTTTTTTAATTAATGATTGTAACAATCAGTGTCATAAGCAGTCACTACAAAATGTCAGTACTTCTTCATGATCAGATGATGACTTCCTGAAGATATCATTAGGAAAACATGGACACACTGGATGAATTTGAATCGTCATAATAATCACCGCAGATAACTCTAAAATCCACGATCCACAAGCTACTTCATAATCATGTAGGTTGATTCAAAAACAAAGCCCATATTTATTTCCATGGAAACTACAACAGATACAAAGAGCACAACAACACTATTCAATAGAGCAAATTCTCTGCTACAAAACATGATTTTTCAACATTGTCACCATTATTAGCTATTCATTTTCACCAGCAGTGAGCAAGAGCCTGCATGCTGCACTCATAAGAAACCTGCACCAGTGGAGGTGACTCACTGCCCCTGCCTCCACTGCTGAAACACAGCACCCACCACTTCACTGTGCTCACATTCACTAGTTGGTGTCCATAAAAGTTCAGCAAACATTGATGAACATTAATGGATGCCACTTTTTCTGCATGGAGGAACTCAGTTCCACACCTTCTCATCATACACACTTCCATGTCAGACACCATTTTGTCAGACTGCCCCTCTGCTGCCATCTGTCACACAGCAGAAAAGTGTAACAAAATATCAGTGAGAAAGTTCAACCTCCACTGCCATACCACCAACATTTGCCTCTGATGTCATGGTCCAACATAATAAAATAGGAGGCATTACTTTCAGAGCAATTCTCATAGTTTGATTCCAGTGAAGTCAGTAGAGTTAAATTAAGAATGAATGTAACATGCTCAGCAGCCTCTTCTTCACACCTAGTTTGCTAAATCATAAGCCTGATTCTGCAGGAATCAGAAAAAAAAAAAACAGGCTGGAAAGGACCTCCTCTATATCTGATTCAAAACTGGGCCAACCCAGGTTAGATTGCCCAAGGCTTTCTCCAGCAATGTTTCAAATATCTCTCTGTCTTTTTGCTTCTTTAGAGTGAGATTCTCAGAGGAAAAAGCAAGATAGTAAATCTAAATTCAAAATATCAAAAGAAGTTGACTGCACATATTTCTCCATTCACAACTGATCAGTTAAGTAACCTGTATTTCCCATCCCAATCTGGACTGGATAGGAAAGACACTGTACATCACAAGGAACATAGTAAAAGAAGAGCTGCAAGTTCTAACACCCAATTGATAAACTGATGGTCACCTATCAAGCTTCCATGCATACATAAACAGTCAGCTCCATCACTTCTTAAAAATACTTGGAAATTCAGATCATCCACAAAAAATTAAAATAATGATAGCCTATGTATCAGTGTTGAAACAATGAAAAACATCCTACAAGGCCCCAGTACAATGGTGTCCACATTTTCAGTTTAAAAACTGACTTTGAAAAGGTCAAGGTGGCAAAGCAGACGCTTTAATAAAAATCTTGCCTGTCACTTTAAACTTAATTGACTAAAAGAGAAAGAGTGCAAAATACCTAAAAGTCACCTGTGAAGGTGGCGATGGCAAGAAGGAGTTTCAGAATAGGAATAATGTTTTCTGAATTCAGAAGTACTATTTTCCAGTGGCTTGTAAAGGAGAGAGACAGTGTCTCTGCCTCTTCAGTAAAAGAAAAAATATGGTTATCAGATCTAGGTTTTAGCATTTAGATTCTAATTTACTGAAAACACTACAAAGTAACTTTTAGTAATTTGCAGATTAATAATGTAGTTAATTTGATGGCAATGCAGCATATTATCTGATGTGACAAGGAGATTCCTAGTGCATTATTCACATTCTCAGTCATTTTAGTTCCATATAGTGCCATCTCCAAACAGGGCAACCATAATTCATAATATTATTTATTAATTATTCTCCTTAAAAAGTAGGCAATGTCAATTTTTTTTCTAATTGGTAACATTTAGATCTCTCATTAGAAATCATTTCTGATTAGACTTAAAATCTGAAATTATTACGTAGATTCTGGGAGCAAAAATAGACAGGTCACCTCTTGGGAGGGTCAGCACAATTCCAAAGAGTGAAAATTCCTGGATAGCTGAGGCTCATGTATTTGTTCCCCATTCTCATAATATTTCAGCAAAGACAAAGTTCACAAAGTCCTCTTGCTGAAAAGAGTTCCAGACAGATTAAGATATTTAAGACTGTGTGTGTATGATAAATATTACCACGTGTGTAGAAGGTTATACAGCACACGGAGTGTTATCAGAAGTTGTTAGCACCTTGTGTGCAATCAGACAGGACTTTAAGCCTAGCCTTTTTTAGAACCTCTTTTTTTCCACTCAGGTTCACCAAGGCTGGACTTATTCCTCTGCTCATTTCTCTAATGTAACTAATGTGAAATTTTCTTTAATTTCTTTGGCATTTCTTTAAATTCTTTGGTAATGTTTGAGATATCAGAAAACTAGACTATCTTTGCTTTAAAAGGGGAGGAAAGAAATCAAAACATTTCACTCTAGTCAGCTTAACTGCAGCTCCAAAGAATATTCTGAAAAAAAAACCCACCAACCAACCAACCAAACAAAAAAAAGCCCCATAAACTGGAATTTGTAACATAATAACAGGAACTATGCATCGCTGATAAAGATTTAATAGGAATAAAACCTGCCAGACTGTTGTGTTACTGTGACAGAGAAGGAAAGTCTGCAGATGGGAGAGTAATGGCAGAGGCCATACTTCAGGGTTTGTATTTCCTGTAACATTCCAATACAAAATAGCTAAAATTGACCAAAAAAAAAAAAAAAAAAAAAGGCATACAAACGGGTGAATAAACCTCTCCTTGCAGGATTGTTATAATTGTTTCAATGTAAAAATGGAATGGTGTACAAGATAGGACTGCAATAATCTGTTCTGGGACTGTGTCTGTTCAGTGTTTCAGCGATGATATTGGTGAAGAAACTGAGAGTATGCTTCTTAGAGGCATAAAAAAATGTAAATGCAGAAGTATACCATTAGCACAAATAGATGTTAAAAAAAATGGGAGAACAGTCTTAAAAAAAAAAAAAAGTGACGAAATTCAGAAGGAACAACCCCAGGAGACCACACTGATGAAGAGTAAACAATGTCACAAATCCACAGTGAGGAACAGCAAGCTAGAAAGTAGATTTTCAGAAAAAGACCTAGGGATTACAGTGGAGCAGCATAAACCAACAATTTCACACTGCAGACAGAACAAACATGATGCAGAGATGAATAAGCAGGTGTGAGACGTATGATATGATCGTGCAGTTATATTCACCTCTGGTAATGCCTCAGCTGGTATTCTCTCTCCAGTTTTGCGCTTTGCATTTCAAGAAGGCTGTAGGCTACTGTGGAAAGAGTTTGTTGTAGAGCAACAAGAAGTAATACCTCTGAGAATGCACTGAAAGACTTGGGATTAACTAGCTAAAAGAAAAGAAGACTGAAGGCATGATCAGAGCTTGATAAAAGTCTCCAAACGATCATAGACTGATACAAATAATAAATAATCCATTAACCATATCCATGATAGGACAAGAACTAACTGCTTTGAATTGTAGCAAGTAGTATTCAGGTCACTTATTATGGAGAAAAAGTACTTCCTGGTGGTAAGAGAAGCACAGAAATTTCCTAGAGAGGTCATGGAGACCTCATCATTACAAATTGTTAAGGAGAAGACAAACAAATATATTTTCAGAAACGAACTCAGCATAGTTAAGAGATGGACTAGATAATCTTTTTGAGATCTCTTTCGATTTCTTTTTTATGGCTCCGTGATTAAATGTAATTATAAAGATGTTTCAGAACCTCTCTGCTCTTATGGTTAGAAAAAGAATTTATCTTGGGAATGTCTATGGGTGGAAAATTTTTTATAATAGTTGTGGAGGACCTCTTATTTATTTGCTGGTGTGCCTTAAGTACAGAGTAGGCCACATGGCATTATTCTGAGAAATTAAAGTTAATGGGGCCTGCTTGGGGAATATAGTACAACATAATGAGAGTCAAAATCTTACAGGCTGTTACTTCTGTGAAGAAGAAAATTGCCATAAATAAAGCATTTCGAAATGCCGCTAACATTAATTTTCATCAGTAATAAACCTCTCCTAAATAACTGAAACCGAAATTAGCATTCTCTCAAGAGAAGTATTTCTAGAAACCACAGATCACTTATGAAGATTCTGTATGTCTCCTTCTCTTTTCCCACTCTCAGTCCATAGCTTCATGAGCTGTTTGTTTGTTTGTTTGTTTGTTTGTTTGTTTTTTCTTTTCTTTTTTGGAGATGGCTCCCATCTTGGAAAAATACGGATAATGGCACTTTGCTATTAATAAATTAAATTAATTAATACATTAAATAAATCAAAGGTAGCAAAATCTGGAATACTGTGCTGTATTGATAGGTTACATTGTGTCACTCCTCCATTTGTAGATAACCTCTGCACCACAGGCTTGTGGAGCTCAGAGATACCCAGCCTTCAGCTTCATGCTTTGGTAGCAGCCCTAAGGCAGAACTGTAGCCTTGATTGGTGCTCTTTTCTTGGTGACTGCTACTTTTCTTCCTTTGCCACGTGAGAGAGCCCATACAGCTCTAAATTTAGGGGTTCTAGTATTAGATATTTAGGTGGTCTAGTATTAGGTATGGAGGTTGGCGGCCCTGCCTGCAGCAGAGGGTTTGGAGCTTGATGATCCTTGAAGTCCCTTCCAACCCAAGCCATTCTATGATTCTATGATTCTATGATTCTATGGTTCTACGCAGTCCCAAAGTGAAGTGATTTACTAGCGAATACAACCCAATTCATCAAACTCCTTTAAATTCATAGAAGCTATTCCACCCTAATGGATATTATACTATAGTCTTACTGTCAGTGTGTGAGTAAAAACCACTTTTCTATTCAGTTAGGCTTTTTCAGAGATTTGCAGATATCGTTTGTATGTGAGGTGAGGAAAAGAGACCAGGGTGAGAAAAAGAGAGAGAGAACATAGCAAAACAGGCATGCTATGCCAAAATGAGAAAAGTCCTTTTATTCTTTTCTTTGATCAAGCTACTGGCCACAGAAAAATGCCCAACATAAGTTATACATGCCAAAGTCAACTTCAGCTAATGTTCTTTCTATCCATTTGATCTTTTATCTGCCAACTTCCTCCTATTTTCCCCAACTGTATTGACATTTAATATTGTTTTAGCCATTAAAATGTGGTTTTCTACTTTTCTGTAACAAATATTTTATTCTTCCACTGCAATATACTAGAGAAATAAAACACCACTTACGTAGCACAAATGATACTCTCCTGAATACACACTACTGATAAAAAACTTCTATCACTAACACTGCTTTTTTTTTGACCATTTATATAGATTTTTATAGGTTTACTTTTCATTTTTGGTCTAAAACCACACCATGGAAAGGTTATTTCCAATTAATGAAAACTAAACCGTGTACATCATTATTTTTAAAGAGATCTTTGATTTATTATATTGTTTACATGGCTGCTGAAAAAATACTGCTGAGTTTGACCATAGCTAATTTATGAGAAAGGATTCTGTGGCTGTGATGCAGGAACTGATAAAATGCAAAGAAAGGGACCTCCCACACTGAGAATCCCTGACTGTAAATCTCACTGCTTTATGAGTGGAAAATACCCAAGTAATTGTTCTGCTCAGAGGTGCTAAGCACCTGTAACAGCTGTGGGTTGTAATTGGCCCTGTCGACACTCATAACTTGGGAACATTTGGATTGTGTAACTCACAGGTCCTGGCACCCAGAAGACAGACAAGTCCAGCTGGCGCCGACTGGGGGGAAGCAAGTGGCTTTCTCTGGACTCCCAGCTGGTTTGATACAGACCATCTTCACTTTCCATCTGCAATAAAAATAGGGTTTTGATGACTAAATTTCTGAACTAGGAAGAAAAGCAGCAGTCTGCTTTCAGCCTTCCCTCAGATTGCCCAGCCATCGTGCTACAAGCAATTATGAAGAGAAATGGAGATCACACTGTTTTGAAGATCAATATTCACGTTGTATTCTGTTGCTGTTGGATCCAGCTGCTCTATTTCCCATCACCATGAGAAGTACCAGGGGATGCTGTGAGCAGCACGTTGCCTGCAGGCCCCTGGCTGGGGTCCATGGAGGCTGACAGCACTGAGAGGAGTAACTGCTGCAGCTGAGCACAGGGAGCTTCAGTACATGCCTCCCGGTGTGCACCTATCAGTTGGTAGAAGTGCAACCAGAGGTGGTGTGGAAATCACACTCCCAGCACTATGGGGGAAATTGTTAATGATGCAGTGAGCCAAAATGTCAACCTCTGTACAAGTGATTGCATCTTGCAACAAGATCCATCCACCTGAGCAATGGCCCAGCTCCCAAAGACTTCTAACACAGCCCGCCAACCTGGTGTTAGCTCCGAGCTGGGTAACCATCACCAGAGTCAGCAGCTGCTGTCCTACTGCTTTCTGGCAGTGAACAGCAGAGCGCTTTGGCCACCAGAAACCGTACCGTAGAATCACAGATTCATTACAGTTGGAAGAGATCTCTGAGATCACCCAGTCCTATCTGGCCCCACAGCAAGTGCCACACTGTCTGAGGACACTCCCGTTACACCAGCGCACGGTTTTGGGCCTAGACCGATTATAACGCGATACAAACTACACTGTGGTAAAACCCAGTGTTTAACTCAGAATGAATTCTGCTGGTAGGGCACCCTGGGACTGCCGTGCATAGATTAACGTGGTTATACCTCCGAGCTCAGGGCTTTGTAACATATCCTCACGTGAAGCACTTTCTAATTCCAAGCCTCATTACCAGAAAACCATGAGGGTGGAAGTTACTGCGCTGCGGAGATCTGTCAGCCACACAGTACAGATGCTGCTTCCAACGCATGCTGACAAACAAATGTTTTGAACAAAACAAAATTGTGTTTCTTTTTGCTGCATATTTGACCACGTTGAGGGGAATCGTGGGTCGATTTTCTTTTTTTGCGGGGGAGTTATTTAGCGCTTATTTTCCAGTACCAAGACCCCTTCGAGTCCACCGCCCTCAGCACCTCAGCCAGGGCCGCACAGCCGCCGGCGGACCTCCCTCAGATCGCGGCGGCGGGCGGCTGCGGGGCTGTCCCGGGGGCTGCTCACCCCCCAGAGGGCCCTGCCCCAGCGGGGGTGGCCTCGGGGGCGGGCGGGGCGGCGGCGACGTTCCCGGAGCCCCGCAGACAGGGACCCGGGCCGCGGGTCGGGGCCGTACCCCGCCCTGACAGCCGCCCGCCCCCGCTGCCTCCGGGGGCGGCCTCTCCCCTCCCCCTCGGCTCCCGCCTCCAGCCGCCCCCTCTTCCCGGGCCGCGGCCGGGGATATCCCCGGCCCCTCCCCGGCGGCCCGGCGGCGGCCCAATGGAGGTGGAGATGCTGTGCGGGCTGCGGGCGGGCTGGGGGCGCCGCCGAGCCGCGGACGCCGGCCCGGGGCCGCGCGCACTCGGCGGGGAGTCGGAGGCAGAGGCGGGCGGCGGCGCCGGGGCTGGGACTCTGGCAGGCGGCGGCTGGGATGAGGCGGGGGGGCGGCTGTGGGGGCAGATAGCGTCCCGCGGGGAGGTGGCCGAGTGGGACTCGGAGCAGCGGCGGGGGCCGCCCGGCAGCGCCATGGCGGCTCAGTGCGACCCGCTGAGCGGGTACCTGCAGCAGCCGCTCTCCGACCCGGGCTCCAACAGCGAGCGCAGTACCGACTCTCCCGTGCCCGGTTCCGAGGAGGACTCGGCCGGCCCGCCGCGGACCCTGCACAGCCCCGAGTGGGGCGAGGAGCGATTCCGGGTGGACAGGAAGAAACTGGAGGCCATGCTCCAAGGTAAGGGCGGAGAGAGGCGCCGGGGGTGCCTGCGTGGGCGCGGGGCGGCAGTGGCGGCCCCGGCCGGGACAGAGGGAGGAGAGGGGGCCGCGTCCGGGCCCTCCTGGCCTTTCTGGTCCCGGCTCCCGGCGCTCCTCCTGTCAGTGCCTCTGGGTGGCGGGAGCCGGGGCGGCAGCGTGGCGTTCCGTCCGGGGCTGCGCGGGGGCGGCGGCGACTCGCGGTCTCGCATGGAAATGGAGCCGAGTCCTCGGGGCCGCCCCTGTCCCGGCCCGGCTGTGCTGCGGCGGCCCTGGGGACGCCCCGAGGCGCTCAGGTGCTGCTCCGGGCCGGCCGTGGCATCGCGGGCAGAGCCGCTCCCGAGCACCGCGGGAGCTGTGCGGCGCCGCCTCCCGCACCGGGGCGAGCGCGGAGCGGGGTCGCCGCTGCGAAGGGTTCGGGCTCTCGAGAACCGCTTCCAACCGAACGTTGGCCCTGGAAGCGTGCTCCGCGCTCGCCGCTTTCTAGGAACAGCCCCGAAGGCCGCGGCGTAGCGGGAAGGAGCCCTGGAGCGGTAGCATCCCCCCAGCCGGCGTAGTGCCCGGGAGGAGCCGCACGGCCCGGCCCTGTCGCTGCGCCCCGAGCCCGGGGGACGAGCGCCGGGGGAACTGAGCCCGGAGCGCCGTCTGCGGGTCTTTCGAAACTTGAGAGCAAAGCGGTTCCGATGAGTCGCGAGGGGACAGCGGGGCTGTGCAGCTGACAGCTGGCTGCGTGTGCGTTCGGCTCTTTTCCCTCGGGACTCCGTGCTTTGTCCCATTGAGCCTTGAATTATTTGACTCTCAGAGGGATCTGCGTGGATGGCTTTGGACAAATAGCGTCACAAGTCTGGCTCTGTTTCTAAAATGCAGATGGATGGTTTTAAAACCACTGAGGTTGACGTTCAGTGAGCAGCTGATGACGATGACGGGGTGTTCCTGCTGTTCACCCCAGAGCCCGAAAAGAAGAGGTGAGTTCAGGGCTTGCGCTGCCCTGAGACAGCAGGATTTGTTGGGAGCAACCCAGAAGGGTCAGGGTGCTTTGGAGAAGTCCACTTTTCTCTTTGAGGTTGCTGTTCAGTCACAAAACAGTGCTACGTTCACACCTTAATCTCTTTAAGTAAATTTTCAAAATAAAACCCTACCCAATAATGTTGTGATTGTTCATGAGGTGTGTGACATGGATATTGCATGCTGAGAGCTGCAGCCAGCAGGTAGGTAGCTGGCTGTCCTGTCCCAGCACCTGCCTGCTCCTCAGGTGAAAGCCAGCAGAGAAGCGTGGGTGAATTGGCCCCTGCAGAGCTGTGGTCTGACTCGATGACTGCAGTGATTGGAATTTTTTAAAATGAGATTCTGTCTCCTGGGGGTGGGTTAATCTTTAATCAGTTAATACTTCAGTACCAGTAGAAAAATATGTCATGCGGTAAAGAGTAAGGAATTCTGAGGAACAGCTATCATAAGCAGAAACAACTGCATCTGAAGGTGTGCTCATCGTGGTGCCTTAGAACTAAAATCTATGCACATGGAAAAGAAAGTATTGGTTACTTTTCCCTGCCTTTTCATAGGCACCAAGTGCTGTGAAAAGATTGACAGCTACCTTAACCTTTTTCTGTGCTAATGAAATAAATTTCCATTATCTCATCCCACACAGTCTCTCTTTCTACTGCCTGAGGTAGTGAGCGTGTGAGGGTAAACAGAGCTCCTGAGCGGGATCCAAGTCCTGTATAGTCTGTCATCCAGTAGTAGCCAGTGTCAAAGGAGCTGGACTCCATGATCCATATGAGTCCCTTCCAACTTGGGACATTCTATGATAACGTGAAGTGTGGGCCTGCTTGCTTGCTCCTCTGTTTTCTGTTTCTTCTTATCCTTGTAAGTGTTTGTTAGGAGGTCTGATAAGTAGTGCAGACAGAATGCTGTGTGTTTCCATTTTGTTCTGTGTCCCTTCTAGTAGGTAAGTGCTTCAGGTAGTGGCTTGGGGAGGTTTTTGTTTATTGTGAAAGTCTAAACTTTTTGGCTTATTGGCTATACAAGAAACAGACTTCCTAGGAAATGTAGCAGAGGCAAGTGGGAAAACAATGAACTGTTTATTAAATGTCAGTGCTTTTGTACAAGTTCTACTCTTGTGTCTTGACTTCCCTACAAGGTAGATCTAACTTCTCCTATTTTGTAGGAGAATACATCAGGTACTTGAGCAAGTTTACCAGGGTGTCACACAGAGCACTGCAAAGCCAGAGTCATAGATGGTACCCAGAAGTTTCGAGTCAGTTATGTTGCTAACTGCAAAATGAAGTTGATTTTAGTTGATGAGTGTGGCCATTGTTTGGAAGTGTAAAGTTTCCCTCACCCTGAGATGAAAGGAATGATGGAAGAATGCATCTTCAGAGATTCACTACAGCTTCTCTTACAGTGAATTTCTGACTCTAAAAACATGACTCATAAGGTCATATTTCCTATTGTTTCTAATACTAGCATTCTTCACTGGAAGTTTTTAAAACATGCAAAAATGACATTGTGGAAGGGAAGAGTCTTTGTCATCTTCCCTTAGAGAAGTGGTCATCAGATTCTGACTTCCAAGATCTACCCAACTTTTTTTTTTATATACCTGAGCTGGGATAAATACAGTTTCTTTCTCATATTAGATGGATTAAGACTCTTCTTTGGTTTTTACTAGCAAGACTTACGGCTTGTTGAAGTGTTCATGGTAGCTTTTTTATGTTACATGAATGTGAGGATATAGCACCTTTAGTTCAGTTGTCATTAAAGAGAAATTGTAAACAGTATCTAGTGAAGAAACCTATCAGGAAATGTTGAAATGTTCTCTTTTTTGCTCAGGGAACTTTTTCTATTTTTTAATAGTCAACATCTGCTGTTTACTTAATGAAGAAATGTAAGAAGCAATCCGTAGTAGAAAAAATTTGAAGCTGAGTATTAGGCTTGGTGCTTCTGCTGCACGTTCTGCGTTCTAGGATTGCATTACTAAATCCTCATTTCTGCCATGATTATTTCTCATTTTCTGCAACTGATGTGTTGTGCATAGTTTCTCAAGGAGCACTGACTTCAGCGAGATTCCCCTGGCACTGCAAATGTGTTGTTTAGTTCACTTATGGGATAGGGAACTTAAGTGCATTGATGTCACCTGCAGAATCCATAGAGGGAGGAAGTGATGTGGCAAGACACACAAGGTAACTCTTCCGAAAAGCTGTTGATGTGGCCTGTTGGCTACCAATTGCTTCTGAAGCAGAAACCAAATCTGAACTGAGATGGCAGAAAGCACTGACAGATGTAGGGGTGCTGCATGTTCTTTTTTTCCCTCACTTTAAGGTAGTTGTTTTAGTGTTTTTGGTGTTTTGCAGGTGGATTCTTAATAGCCTTAAGATAAATATTCAAATGAAAAGTAGTCAGAGACCATCAAATAGCTTTCCTTTTACTAGTATCAGCAAATGTGAAAACTGTGGTGAACATTTTGATTGTAAGAATTATTCTCATGTCAAGCCATCCTGTATTACTGTTTTATTATTTAAAGATGAGTAGAATAATGTTCCATTAATCCGAGCACTTACTGTGGGATATACGTTGTCTTACAGTGCATTTCTTTATCATTTTGTTGGTTGAGAAATCTCTTAGACTAGAGAAACATTTTTCCAAGGAACAAACTTGAATAAAGCAGATCATCTGTTGCTTTATTTTTTCAGCATCAACAGCTTATCAGATGGTATTTCGTATTACACCTGTTAATTGTAGCTATTGTGTGCTGGGGAACACTCAGGTGAATTAATGCTGTGGAATAATTCACTTTGATTATTTGAGTGCCTCTTACCATAGTACCTGAGTATGATTACAAAAATGAAAAATATTAAACTTGAAAAAGCTGTCTGAGAAGGTACAATCTAACGAGAAATGCAGCAGCCATTGAAAGATTCAGAAGTTACCCATGCGCTTAAAAAAGAAAAGGAAGAACACTCCAGCACCTTTCCACTGCTTTGTGACTTAGCTGTGAAGTATCATTTAAGTTTTATTTTAAAAAAATCCTTTCTTCTATGTCATATTCTTTAATGGACATAAGGGAGTTTTGATGAGATGTATGTAGAGCGCATGCTTAAATACTTGGATTTTATAATGCACTCTCATACAGCAATACTTTAGCCAAGAAAAGTAACACCACAAAACCACGTTTTCTGTGTTAAGAGGAGCTTGACTGTAACAGTGATGTGGATGCCGTATTACATATTGTTCCTTACAGAAAGAAGAATACAACAGGAAAAATAACCAACATTGACAATCTGTGCCTGTCAGAATTTGCTTTTTAAAACACATCTTTCAGTTTGGGGACACTTGGATAACTTTAATTTTGTTATCTGGAACTTTTTTTTTCCTTCCATGAGGTAATTTGTTGTTTTTTTCTCAGTTATTGAAGCACCTTTCTGCTGCTGGGAATGTGCTCCAGTGAGGGTTGATATCAAGTGGGAATCTCATCCTGGGTTCATCTAGTACTGACTGTGATGAGTTCTTTCATGTGTTATCTGAAGGAAGTTAACATCTGTAGAAATCATGTCAATCTTCATGTACATAAGGTAGACTCATCCTTCTCCCATAGATTTGGTGTTCCTTGCCTGTGGTTAGGAGATGGAGAAATACTCAACTGGTTATTTTTGACCCAAACAAGTCCTTCTGCTCTTTGATACAAGTGATGGAAATACTGAAGTAACTTTATTTTTTTTGGTTCATTTAGTCTAGGTGAGTGGTGCCTATTTCCTGTAAGTCTATTGAAAATCAATTGTAAATTCCTTTGCCCAAAGCTCACCCTTGGGGCCACTGCCTGGTGCTAAGACTGCACTTACGCAATTCCTCGCTCTGGTGCCTGGGTGATAACCGATTTATTTTGTGTTTGCTGATCTATCAGATGGAACTTACTGCATTTAAGCAAGTATGTTTTTTTTCTACTTAACCAATAACTGTCAAGTGTGTTTTTAATACTCAGACTAGTTGGTATCAGCTACAGAGAATGATAAATTTATGTCTGACTGGCCAGGCTTGTGTGGCCGGGGGGGGGGGGGAACCACTTGAACATATGGAGGGAGCTGGAGATGTTCCAGAAAAGCTGGAGACGTTGCCACAAACAATACTTTTATAAGAAGCTGGGCCCTGAAGATGTGAGTTGACAGATTTTGAGCAAGCTAGTTTATTGATAGGCAATCTTAATTTAAATAGGGTGGTCCTGTCTGGTTTCTGTGTGGGGATGATGACCTGTGTGTTAAATATGCTGGTACTGATGTTTGAGTGGCTGGACAGGAATTAATCCTTCCCTTCTAGATTTTTCATGTGGGATGATGGCAGAAATCTAAATGACAAAACTATGTGTACAGTGTTCATTTAAATAATTAGCATGCTTTGCTTGCAGTTTAATTTACAGATGCATAATGCTCTTGATTTGTATTCCTGCTTAAAGGGTCCCTGTTGGAGCTATAAGAAGCATGAAATACATCTTTTCTTTGACCAGATTCTTACTGAAATAACTCCTGAAACTCTTATTTTCTTAGACTGTAAACACTTTATTTTCCTAGAGAAAGAAAATGGTTTTTTGCACCCAAGTGTGAGATTTCTGTTCATGTCTTTGTTTTTTTGTACCTTACAATGTATTAGCATAGCTTGGACAGGGAACATAGTTGTGGGGTAATGGGAACCTTTCTAATAGCATTTACATTTGGTGTTTAACTTATATGTAGCAGGAGAAAAACAGTTCAGTTTTTTGGTCAGGTTTTCAAATCCCTGAAGTGCTGAGTAGTCTATTTTCTACAAAAAATAAATATATGAAATGAATTTGTGTGACTTGTAGTTTAAAAATGTTCTTGCATTCCATTGTTAACAATTGTAATAATACCACTTTCTCAAGTTTCAGTGTTTTTTAAGTAGTACAACGGACTATCATGGTTTGGCACGAGCTGTTGAGTTAAGTATTGCTGGCTTGCACATTCCTGTTGGTTATATTGTAATCTTTACCTCCATTGGAAAATATGTCCTATTTTGAGTGCTTATTTCGAGCTTTTGGCTTAGAGCCTGTCAAACAATTAAACATGTTAGTTTTTATTTAATTTCGGAACACTGTGTTGAAGAACTAATAGCATTTTTTTAAATTAATTTTTTAACACCACTATCCCATACTGAGAAGGCTGAGTGATATTCTTGTACTTCGAACATACTTCAAACTTAATACGCACGAGTTGGCCTTTGGATAGCTCATGAATTGTGTGTGATTCTTGTAGCTCAAGGAGTGAGAACTTTATTTAAGGGTTTCTTCTTGAAGATTCTACCTGTTAATCAGTGGTAGTTTTGTAATGATTTTGAGTTAAGCAACCATGGGGTTTTGTTCAGTATCTTTGTGACTGTGCTTTCATGTATCCAGTTCAGATCAGGATGACTGCCTTGCATGGGGTAATGTAACTCTTCTTTTTTCAGTGGCTTTAACAGCTGATTTATGTTAAGACTTCTGTAATGATATTCTCTTCACTGGAATAGGAATATTTTTTTTCAAGTTTCCTGTTCCAGTTCTGTTGATATTTTGAGGAAATGTTTTCTGAGAAGGCTGAGGCAAGATAAATGCATATTTGAACTGTAAAGGTTAGGAGGTGTGTCTGTAGTATCAGTCACAGATAGGATCTGTCTTGTAACAGACATGAGCAAAGCAAAATCTGTAAGGAGTGAAGGCTTTGGTTGGTGAGTGCTAGTAGCCCTCTGCCAGCTCACTCCATAGAGCTGCTGGAATAACTGCAGTCTTCATGGAAAGGAGCTGTGCCCTTTCTGCTGTTATCTCCATGACTAATAGGAGTCTGAGGAATTGGGGTGTTCAGCAAGTTTCCTCCATGATTATACATGACACTGTAGTTTGGGGAGGGATAAACTTGATGCTTGTGGGAAAAGTTGGGGAGTGGCAGCTAGGGGGAATGCAAAATAGAAAAGCTGGATACCTGAATGGATAAATCCCTTGTCCAGTAGTGTAACTACCCTTAATTTTCTGCTGAAAACTTGACTTCATGTGGGTACGTACAATGCATGTATCCATAGCGGTCGGTCCTGGCCATTGTCATGGCTGTGTAGCTCTGGTGCAGTGGGAAGCAGGGTGTGCAGTATGGAAGGGCACCCACCAGCACTGTGCCTGCAAAGTGTCTGTGGGGGAAGCTCCTCTTCCTCTTCTGGTAAGTCTGTGTGTGCTGTCTGGACCTGGGCTCCCAGCAGGTGTCGTAGATGTAGTGGAGTGAGCTCAGCCAAGGCTCACAAAGAGGTAGAAGGACTAAAGCCTCTGATATGGGAGGAGAGACAGGTACCTGGGACTGCTCAGCTTGAAGTCAGAGAAGGCACAAGGGGGTCTTGTTCATTGTATGTATTGGGGTGTAGAGAAAACAGACTTTCTCAAATTGGTGCCTACTGACAGTGTACAAGGCAGAGACACTTTTTGTGCCTTTTTCTCTGAAAATGAACTTTCATTTACTTTTTCATTTTAAACATAGTTGAAAACTTGAAGAAATTGCCCAGAGAGGCTTTAGAGGTTTCCATCCTTGAAGCTGTTGTAAGTCTGACTGGGCATGGCCCAAAGCAAATAGCTGTAGCTGATGCTGTTTTGTGTAAGATAACTGACAATGTATTTCATCCCTGCACTTCATTTTTGGGTTTGCAAATTTGGTTGAGTTCACACTACAAAAACAGGAAAAATGGATTTGTATAAATGTCTGTAACGCTTGGATTTTGCAGGTAGGAATGCATGGGACACATTAAATGGGTTGGGTGGTACGTGGAGGTCATGCTTCATTCCTTCATTTCAGCTGAAGGATGTAGGTAGGGAATCATGGTAACTGGAATGCTGTACAGTAGTCTGGAGGTTTAAAAAAAAAAAAGCCTAAAAGCAAGTGAATGTGCCTTTGCACAAAAACTCAAGGTTGCAAGACTTGTGATCAAAAACAAGAAAATCTACCTGATTTATTTTTCCAAGAAGTTATTGCATGTTGACATACAATTCAACCTGATAAAATTGGATCTATTCTAGAAAAAATCCATAGAAATATTCACTTGTCAATTTTGTAGTGCTCATTTATGAGCTAAGATTAATTATGCTAATTTCTAGGTAAATGCTTGATCAGTTACCAACGTTGAAAAAAAATAGCCCTTTGGAACACAAACTACTCCAGGATTGATGAAACTGTGACTGAATATTGTAGAGGATTTGCCTTCCTCAGGAGCGTGAGAAGCATCTCGTTGGAAAAATCTGGTCTGCACCTGTCAAAGTCCTGGTAGCATTTGGATATTTACCTTAAGATTTCCTACGACCAATTATTAATGCTTTATTGTGTTATTTTAAAGAAACTTCAAATAGTGATGGAACAGGCAAAAATTATGTAGGCTGCCTTTGCATTTTTAAGCTGTGATCCTCTTGAAAAAGTAGGAAATTGCTAATGCTTTCTCACTTGTATTCTTGCTCTTTTTGATTTTTTTCTTTTTAGCGCGACTATTGCTGTTCTTTAGATACTGTTTTATAATTTAAGAGCTGACTCCCTCCCAGAAAGCCAATGATCAGCAGCTGCTGCTTTAGAGTTTGGCATCTTGAGATCAGCAGTTCCATAAGTATTGTGAAGTAAAACTACTCCTTGAATTATTATTTTTCAAAGTTGCTCAGGCTGATATTGCCTGGAAATGGGTTAAAGTCAGACCTTTGTTTTAGAGGCTAAGGAGCATAGGAGCATCCTGCGGTCACTGTGGGAGGCTGTGTGCCAGGACACAAGCAGTCTGATCAGCTGGAGATCTTCCTGAGCACGTGCTTGGTGGTGTGTGTAGTTCAGTGCTGTAAGCTGTTGCTGTGTCTCTAGGGGAGGTACAAATGCAACCTGCTGGACTGAGAGCAATATGAGCACTGATCTGCCTTGCGAGCTCAAATCACTTGCTGCCCAGGTTTGTTTGGGCCTTGCGCCTTTCCCAGGAGAGAAGGGCTGGTCAGAACGGTGCCAGCTGTGGTGTGGCCCCAAGCTCCGGCTGCGTGCAATTCCAGTGCTCACCTGATGTGCATGGGCTGCTATAAGCCTTGTGAAAAATGCTGCTTCTGCAGAAAACCTGATAAACTTATATGGAGAAGCTTTCTTTCTAATATTAATTTGAGAAAACAGCAACTCCCATTCTTCTTCTGGCTTTTTGCCTGTTAGGAACTTGTGTAGACGCAAGCGAAGCCTGAGCTTTCCATTTTCCATTTGCTAAACTCATGTCCGGGCCAGGCCCGGCAGGCTTTGCAGAGTCTCCTTTCAATTTTCCACTTAAGCAAAGTGATATGAGTAAGGTCTGTAGGAACAGTTTTCGAAGAAAAAATAAGTGGTTGTCTTTCTGCTTATAGACTTACTACAAGACTTGCAGTATATAGATATTCAGGAATTTCTTTTTAACACTGTAGCTTTTACAAGTATGTTTTTTTCCCGTGTTGCAAAAAAACTCTTTGGTTTTGTTTGGTTTTGTCTGCTCCCTCCCACTTAACTTTTTATTTAGGAATATGTGGGGTTGTCATTGAGTTAGATCTTCTAGTCCTTCACTGAAGTCTTATAGCTTTTGAAGGTGACTTCTATTTATAAGAATGTAATGCCACAGGATGTTTTGCTGTAGATAGTGGAACACTATGGAGCATCTGGAAGCAAAAACTGTAAATGAAAAGGCGTGCCAAGGGAGGAAAAAAGTAAACGTTCTCATTCAAGGTCTTTCAAGAGAATAAGTAGGTAATGTAAAAAATGGTATTAAAAAGTCAGTATTAGCATTTCTCAGTGAGTTGGTGTAAAGTATCTATTTACTCTTCTTCCTGGCAATGAGGCAACTAGCAGAAAAAAACTAATAGGTCCTCTTGTTACTTGTGGGGGAAGTCAGATCATAGGCTTCATCTGGTAAACTTCATTCCTGGAAAGGAATTATGCTGTACTTCCTTGTGAGAAAAACTTGCAGCATTTTTATAAAGAAGTTCAACAATTTATAGTACAGCACGTCTGAAAATGAGCAGCAAGCCAAGTACATTTGGCCTGAAAGAGACAATGGTAATAGATAATTGGAGTTACAAATTGGTGATGCTAATGATTTATTAGAATTCAAAAGAAGAAAAAAACACCAGAAGAAAAACCCCAGCTCTACCATTTTGGCCCTTCCAAACAGCATTGTGAGTACAGACGTGACTTGTTTTTAAGTCTAATATGCACAGGCTCATGCAAACCCTCTGTTCTATCATCTAGCTGTCTTATTAGTATTTTGCTGTATCAAGTTTTACGATTAGAATTTTTATTGATATTCTGAAGTTTCATGGTGGGGTTACCAGCTATTCCAAAGTTTAAATATATTATCACCACTTTTTTTTATTTGTAGTACATATGTATTATTCTGCTTATGAGTGATGCCACTTTGTCCGTTATAAGCAAGGTCTGCTTTTAGGAATCTGCATTGCCATTCTGGAGTAGTGGTTAAAGCTGACCTTTAAGTCTGCCTTTTCCCTACTGCCAATAACTTGGTCTGAATGGAGGGCTTTGATTTTTATCTATTTTCATTGGCTCTGTGCTGTTCGGAGTGCGTCTGTGATAAATTTACAGCAGCTGAATATACGAGGCTGGTAACTTAAGACTAAGCATCTTGAGAAATGTAAAAAATGAAATCCTTAATTCCAAAATAAATATTAGGTCGATTAAGTGGTGCATTGAAGCATTTTTGTGTTACAGAAAGCTTTAGCAGATTGCTTCTTTTGAAGGTATTCCCTGTGACCTTTATGGTAAGACAATTGAATTGCCTGAGGGAATACGAACCGTAATTATGTGTGCTGTTTGCTGTGTAATTAAATCAAAAGCTGTTGTAAGGTGGTTCCTGTATTACAAACAGTGTGATGATTGCAAGTTTAATCACTTAATGATACAGTCAGAGTGTTCTGACCTGAGCTGCTGTGTCTCCTGCTCTGCTGCTCTAGGGCCTGGCCAAAAGATGGGGCTCCTTTCTTCTGGATGTGTAGCGCATCCATGGGTGCAAAGTACCATGAAATGGCGCCACATTAAATTACACCAATGGCCCCTTGTTCATTTGCAGTTAGAGCGGTCAAAATAGTGTTGTTTTTAAAATCTGGTTATGGAGTACAATATTGAAACATTGTTTTATATGGTAGAAAGGAATCTCAGTACTTTTTTGGTGGAACAAATAGAAGTGCTGTTTTTCCCTTAGTAAACTTACTTGTGGAGTGTGTGTCAAATAGCGGATAAGAAAGTCTGGTTTTGACCTATTCCATGTGCAGAAACAGTGAATAAATTTGATCAAATCTTAATGCCTGAAAAGCAATTCCTTTCTGAAATATGAACAAATCCTGCAGAATTTTCTTTTCTCTCTCGATGTGGAAGACATTACCATTGCTGGAGCCCAGAATTCATGGATTCCCCATATGTGTGAGATTGTTTTAATGCACTAAACAATTGAACATGTAAGGATGTTTTCTGGGTTGCTTAGTAACAGTCAGGTTCTTTATTTTAAATGGCCTTCAGTGACATTTTTAGATTTCTTTTGTCAGAGATTTGGCAGAAATAGAAGTCATGCTGGTGCTTGAAACATGAGGAATTGTTTAAGCCATGAAAAAGTGGGGTTGGATTGTTGTAAAGTTTTGTTTGTGTTCATTTACAGAACTTGATATTCTGTATTATAGGTTTGGGAGCGTTGAGTCGAAGAGAATCCTATTGGGCTTTCAATATGCTTTTAAGTGGTTCATCACCTGAAAGGCAGAGCTTGGATTACAGAATGTTTAAAGCTGAATTAAACATTTTTGATCAGTATATGTTTAGTTGAAAATATATTTCCTGCTTTTATAAGTGAAGCTGAGTTTGGTGGTGGTGAGTTGAGAATATTATTCCAACTAAAAATATGCAAGCTGCTGCTTTGCTTACGGAATACCAGTTGCATGTTGATGAGGGCCCTGGAACTGGGTCAGTCTCCAGTACTGCTGTAGAACTGGTACTGGGGCCTTCTCCTGCTCAGCTGGAGGAGCCAGCAGGGAGTTAGAGACCAGCTTCAGTGCATGCTGCAGGGTCGGGATGCTTTTAGTGAGTCCCTTCTGTGTACGTTTCCCAAGCTGAAATGCTGTTTGTCCTCCCCATGGAGCAGAGGCTTGCAGGAGCATCCTGCAGGACTGGGCAGGTGTGCGAGGTTTGTGGCTGGGGAAGAACAGCATGACTGCTCCGGTGATTTAGACAGAGGAGTATAAAGGCCAAGCAGTTTTGGTGCATAGGAAAGATTTTGTGAGAAACCCTGGGAGCAAGGAAGTGGATACATGACCAAGATAGCTTAAAAAAAAAAAAGTTGTATAGCCTTGAAAATGCACAGAAAAGATCTTCCTGCATGTACAAACAAACACCAGACACGGCACTCCTGAGCAAAGCTGTCAGGTGTGGTTCCTTTCACATTCCCTTCCTCCTTCCTTCTGCTTGGTGTTCTGTGGGAAGTGAGAGAGAGGAAGCCCTGGTCAATTGTGCTCTGCCTCCTCCCAGCAGCATGTTGGTGGTGGCAGTGGCTAGGAGAAGGTAACTGAGATTCTAAGTTGTGAGTACAGCTAAGTATTCACCTTACAAAATATTGATATTTTGTTTTACCAATTGCTGCCACAAATGGCAAATTAATTAAAAATAATTAGGAAGGCTTGTTTAATTTTAAGGTAGATTGATTCTGTCTGGTAACACAGTGGTAAACTTCTGGATGGAGCTTCTTACTATGAAATGCTCAGTCCTTAGTATGTAGTGTTATCTCGTAACTTGTCTTACATTCTTTTAATAATCAACAGAATGAGTTCTTAATGATGCCTAATTTTTCATCATGCATCAGAGTTCAGCATCAGTAAAAATTAAGACATAATAGTCATTCCTGATTATAAAAAAAAAAATACCTATGTCCTTCATTGTGGCCTCTTGTGATTCCCAAATGTTGTAGACTGCTTTTAGGCTCTCTCTGTTTACTTCTGCTTCAGAAATGCAGAGGCAGTTTACCTTTGTAACAGGTCTTGAGATGAACTTTACGGACAGCAGTACCTCTTTTCTGGGCGACAGAGGAGTTGTACAGGGTTGTTTAAGAGGACAGTGTCTCTTTAGACAAATTATTCTGTAACTTCAGTTCATTTTTCTTTGTTTTTCATTTATAGACTCTAGTACTTTTTTTGGTATAAATGCTAGCTTACTTCTCCAGCCGGCCCACAGGTCTATTCTATGTTACCAGGTTGTTTTGCTTAAACACAGAATGTTCTTTGACTTTCTGGAAGGAGCTAGTTACTTGGTGCAAAGTAGAGCTTGGCAGCTAACTGATCATCCAGTGACTACATGAGGGATTATGCTTGAGCTAGCACCCAGTGCTATTTCTTCAGTATAGCTTTCTTTTCTTTATTGGAGAAACTTCTCTAAGTGGGCCTTTTAAGTAGATGGATGCTGGCACTAGAGGTTGTTAATGTTTCACTGTAGCAGCTTAGGCAGCAGATACAAATAGACTTTTTCTGAAACAAATTTTTTCTTCTGATACACCTTAAATTTGATGGTTACTTTTCAGCAAGACTTAGAGATTGTCTCAGTCTCTGCAAATGGGTTTTGCCAAGACTGTGGCTTCGTAGTAGCCAATCTGTCTCACGATTTTAGGGTAGGAACTTAGAGAGCTGACAAGTATTTTATGATTAGAACCAGTTGAATTGAAACAGAAAACCTACATCTGACAAAAATCAAAATAATAAAAAAAGCAAACAGGAAATGTTGCTTTTTTGGCGGTCTTAATAGCTTGTGAATTCTAGAATGCGGTGGACTATGCAAACTTTACTCTTTCTTGATTTTATTTTTGTTATTCACAATTAAGATTTGCAGATATCTGTATCTCCTGAGCTCTTTTGTCTTTCAGTCTGATCGTTGCAGTGTTACTCTGTGTCGAGACAGTTCAGGGAACTTCGCTGTGTCAGTGGGAAACAAGTAATTTATAAACTTCCTTAGCTGTCTTTACAGAACAATCTATTGGTCTCTGTACAACTTAATTATTTCTAATTGTATGCAACGCCTCATTTTTTGCTTTTTTTTAGGAACATGCAGGGAAAGCAAGTCTTAACAGCACAGCTGAAAAAGTTGAAGTAATACTAGTATTAAAAAAAAAATAAAGGCATGAAAGAAAAAGCCTAACTACCAATAAATTAAGTCAATGATGAAATAGCTGTTCAGACATCAAAAAACTCAGCTCAGTCAGGTCTATCTCAATAACTGGTGGTAGGAGAAATGGCTTGTCTTGTCTAATGGAGCTCTGAAGCATGAAGAGCAGAAGTGCCTCTGGTGCATTGCGTATGTGCTATTGCGTGCAGGTGGTGGTAAGACTTATGTAATAGCTGGTGTGCTCAAGAGTAACAAGTACCGATAAGCGCTGTCATTCGAATGTGACCAAATGTAGTGTGTGCATGTATTTTTGTATGTTCTGTGTATTATGTAATTAGAATATAACTATATAGAATATCTGTATTTCAGTATTAGGAGATAGTAGTGTGAATTTTAGTTCCACATTTCTGTATGTGGACATGAATTATTTGCAACTGTAAAAATAAACTGGAATATAAAATCACTTGAATTCTCTGTTAACTGAGAAACTGGGAAAATTGCTGTGGATTAATTGTAGCTGTAGGAGGACACACTGGAACAGGTTGCCCAAGGAGGTTGTGGATGCCCCATCCCTGAAGGCATTCAAGGCTGGGCTGGATGTGGCTCCAGGCAGCCTGGTCTAGTGGTTGGCAACACTGAACACAGCAGGGAGGTTGAAACTAGTTGAGGTTCTTTGAGGTTCTTTTCAGCCCAGGCTATTCTATGATTCTATGAAGACCTAGTTAAGTTAATATTGGAAGACTTGGCTTGATACTTAAGACCATGAGTAGGGCTGTGTTTGCTGTATTTCTGGAGTTGTCATTAGGAAATTGTACATTCCTTATGCTAAGATGGCACATCCATTTTTAGAGGGACTTCTCTGAACTTGAACACTTGTTTTCTTTTGTGTCCACTGCATCTGCACAGTAACAGCAGAGCTGGACATCTGCTCTGCTTTGCCTTGCGCTCATCCTTCCACAATGCCTGGATGATTTAAGATTACTGAATAAAGGCTCCTTTAAGGCTTCAAGGAGTACTTGTTATACAAATACCTCATGTCTGGAAGTGAAAGTTTTTTGTATAATGCATTTGCAAGAAAACTCTGCTCATAACTTACAGTTCTACTAATCTTTTTTTCCTCTTCAAATGCAGTCTTCTGCAACCTTAAGTTACTGTTTACTTTGCTTAAAAACTCCTGAAACATGAACTTTACAAAACATTCAACAGAGGAAATGGAACAGCAAGACCTAGCATTCTTTGTTCAGTCTTCCCTTTCTGCTTAGTTGTAAAGCTAATTCATTTTATCTGTAAGAACACACTTTTTGTGTTAGTTTGCACTGCAGAAAAGCTATGGCTCATGTTGTGGAACATCTTGAAGACCAAATTATTGTAATGGAAAAGGAATGTTAGGAATCTTTTGTGGACAGTTTATATTTTTGCCGCAGAACTTTGTGTATCCTTGCTTTGGATAGCTGAGCAAAGGCTGTAATCACTTGTTTAGCTTTTCTGTGCCTTAGTAGAAGATATTCTCTGAGAAGGCTCCACGTTCTATCTCTGTCCTGTTGGGGACAACTTCTTCAACTGATGGGCCCCTTCATGCCTTTTAGTTTCTGTTTCTGGATGACTTAGTGGCATTATTTAGCCTCGCTCTAGGCTTTGCTGAATTCTTACAAACCTGTGAGAATACTGATACAGCTTTCTCTGACCTAAGTCAGTCTGGATAAGCAAGGTGAAAAACAGGGGAAGGGCTTAGTATATTGAGAAGAACATAGTTATTATTAAAGAAGGGTTTGGTGAATGCAAGTGTACATCAATTTCTCTTCAGTATTTATTGATAATCAACAAATCAGTTGAGCAAGGCATTGTTGTATTTTTTAACTTTTATTTTGGTCAGCTACTATTTAGTGGAGGAAAATACCAGCAAATGCAGGATATTGTCCAATCTGCAATACAGATTTTTTTTGTTGAGGTATGAAACAGGTCTACTTGGCTCACAGGTGACAAAGGGTCCATTGCATTCTTATTCCTCAACAAATCTGAGTACTCTAGTTTTGCCTTACCTTTATTTCAGTTGAATGTACAATGCTGATGTCTTTTGCTTTTGGGTGAAGAAACTACTGACAGTTGTTGTTAACAGTCACTTTTCTATTGATGAGAAACTGATCTCCTTCACAGAAGCTTAATCCAGTGCTGAGTTTGAGGTGTTTTCCTCTGCTTCTTCAAGCTCTGCAATTCAACAGCTTTTGTCCATTTAACCCAAGTGTTCTTGGGTTCAAAATAATGCTTATATAATGTTCTTGTTTTCTAATACCAACCATAGGTCTGATTATTCAAAATTGAATATTTTATTTGTATAAATAATAATTAGCATGAATACACTCATTTGCTTTACACCATAGAAATTGAACATTGTTAGGTACTTTTCAGGGGCAAACATGGCTCCCTAAGAAAGGAGTACTTTGTCTCATTACAGGTCCTTATGATTCCTAGGTAAAATTACTTTCAAGAACAGTCTATTCTAGTGTTCAACTGCAGTTGTTGGCTGTGTTGTTTTTATCAAGACTTGTGGATGATATGTTGTTTTTTGCCAGGCTTATGTTCTTTAAGTTGATGTTTTAGGCTACTTATTTCTTGGTCTATTTTAAAATAACTTTATCAATACTTATGCACCTGTTAAAAGCATGATTTCCTGCAGTTAAGTTTGTGTCATGGCCATCTAATCTTTACAAGTTCTTGGATAACAGTTAATTGTTTGCTCCGCCGCTATAAAGTTATTTCAGTTAATTGTGACTCCTCCAAAGGATGCAAATTGGCAGGTAACAGAGGGCAAATGACAGGGTTTTAAAACTAGTCATGATTTTTTTTTTTCTTGTTGGTTCACTGACATTCTTTCAAAATGAGTGCATTTTCCATGTCAGAAAGTGAGTGTTTTTGGCAAATGCTTTATGCAAGCATGAAACAGATGGAGAATATTTATAAAAACTGGTGCATTTTGCAAGTGGTACATCATGTGAAGAGATGTGACCTGAAGTGTTACACGATGTTTTGTACATACTGCTTTACATGGATAGCTGGTAATGTCATTCTGTGTTTTGTGTTAACAAACTAGATTTTTGTTTTTGTCACTCTGTTACTTAATCTGCTCCAGTTTGAAAGAGCTGTCAGCTTTATCAGTTATTCCTCAGAGTTTTGCAAGCGGAGGTTTTTGTTTGTTTGTTTTTGGAGAAGTAGACTGGTACATCACCTGGATAAAGAGACTCTTACCGTTATACTTGAGGCTCACTAAGGTTGTTGTTTTAGCACTGAATAAATGTACAGAAAAAGTTGATAGAGACTTTGGGGACACTGCTATATGCTAATGTGGCATTTACTAGTATTACCAAATGCCTGTGTAGATAGCAAGTTGCAGATGCTTATCATTTTGTTGTTAATTGAGTGATGTGTACCTTGCAGTGATCACTAGAAACGTTAAAATGTCAATTTTTAATACTATGTCATGTTCAAGGTCACTTATAAACATGTATTATGATATGAAAACTTTTTCATACAGATTAGATTCTGATTAACTTATTTTCTTCCTTGTGTGTTACTTGATTACTGCATAAACACCAAAAAAAGAGCACATACTTCCTATAAAATAGAAGGAAAAAAATATTTGCACGAAGTTTTTCTAAAAGGATTTGAGTGTAATAATACAGAGTACAAATGGGAAAAATTATTCCTGAAAACAATGTTACATTGTCAGCTGCACTAACATCTTGCTGCTTAATATTGTTTGTGTTTGCAAGAATACTGTATTTCTTCAGCTAAAGCTCCCACACAGGAACTGGAGGCAGAAGAAGGCCAAATATTAGTTCCATGCTCTTTATCGTTTGTTTTTCTAGATTTTGGCAGAAATCACACATTCTTCGTTTTAATTTTTCACTTAACCACACATGATACTCTATAGCCTTTAAGTTTATAAGTTTATTTTCAGTTTATTTTGCACGAAATGAAGTTTCTGGTATTATTTCTGCTTAGAATTGATAGTTGTTAAGACTTAAGAATGGAAATGGAGAACTTTGAATTTCAGAAATGCTCAAGGTAACTAAATAAGTGAGTTAATGAGTTAATGTAATTCAGAATGAGTTGTGTAACCACAATGCTTTCTTGTTTACTCAAAGTCATTAATTTAACTTAAGCATTTCCTGCTCCGTATCACGGGTTCGTGTAAATAGTTTTGTAGAATTTCTCTGGCTTCTATTTATTTCCTGTAAACAACAATTTCAGAAGTAGTTTTGTATCCATAAAATACAAATTAGCTAGTGGAGGGCTGAGTACACCATCTCCTTGATGATGCGCACAGGTTGACTTGTAGTAATGGATTTGCTGCCTGTTTGTGTAGGCAACGTCCTGTCAGAATGACTCTGTCCTGACTGTTTCTTCAGCACCTCACTCAGTTGAATCTACTTGGAATTGAAGATTCACCAGTTCAGAGACTGGTTTTCAAATCCTGTAACACATATTCATAGGTGATATTTACTTAAAAACCTAGCTGGCTACCTACTGCTATTCTGCTATATCCCCTTTGACTACTTGAACTTGTACAAGTGGAATGAGAGGTTTAAGATTGTTTCCTGAAAACTGAGTAGCACAAATGCAGAATTCTGAGTTTTGCAAGTGTGGCAATTGCACTGGGGAGGCCAGGACTCTGCAGTCCCTCTGGATTGGGCCAGCTCTCATGGCACATCCTAGCATGCATGTGTGTGGAGAGGGAATTCAGGAAAAGTCTCATCAGTGATCTGATACTGCAAGGACATAGCTGCTGTGTGGGTTGGGCAAGCGGGGAAAGCTTTCTGTTGATGTATGTCTCTTGTGTAGCCAAAATTCAAGATCTGGAAACTGAGAAAAACAATGTAAGACTGAAAATAGACAGAAGTGCGTTTATGCATTTCAAAGTGTGGCCCAAAAATGTGTGAGGTTTGGAGGAGCTGTGGAGTTGGTGGTAATTATTGCTACAGTGTGCTCATACATTATTGTTCCAGTATTGCGGGAGTTGCATCATTGACTTGAGTTTTTGTTGTCTTGATCAGCCTGAGTGTGAGAGGAGTCACCATATGAAAGTGCAGGGTGAATGGAGCAGGTAAAACTACTTAAAAATGGAAGACATCTGTTTACTATCGTATGTACATGGTCTATGATGACTGCTTCCAGCATGTCTGTATTCAGTGTTCAAAAAGAGATTCTTGTAATAAGTCTCAATAGTAAATCTCATACCAAGCTCATGGAATAACACAATGACTGAAGCTTTTTTCCTTGTGTGCCAGCAGGTTATATATCAACCTGTTATTAATGATATGATATAACTTTCTTTGATTTGAAAACAGCTCTAAGAAATCTGTCTTGCTCAGTTGAGGTTCTCTTGCCGTCAATTACTGTTTTGTGTGCAGAAGACAGTTCCTTTGGCTGGAAAAGACTGACTTAAGTCTCTATAGGAGGCCCATATTTTTACTGCCTCTTGTCCTTTGCATCCCTTAAGGGAGATACCCTGAACTAGTGGGAGAGAGTGCAGAATGAGGTAAGTGGTGCCTCATCAGACCTCAGGTTTATCAGCTGTTCTTTGCATTTGTATGTGAAGAATATTCTACTTGGTATGGCTTTTAGTTTGCTTTTTAAACATTTGGTAGATGACTAAGTTAGGCTCTGTAACATATGAAGCGAGCCCAATTTCATAACACTTGAGCATTCTTGGGAGTTACTTGGTCCCAAGGCAGTCTGAAGAAGATTGTGGATGTTAGAGCACCTAAGACACAAAAGCATTAAACTAAGCAGCTCCTGATGAAATGGCAATGGCACATTTTACTTTGCTTCTTTTTATCACCGGAAATTCTGCTCCTATGTTCTACTCTTACTGTCACTTTTGTAGATTTTTGAAAAAGTATTTAGTAAAATGGAGCCAGTTCAGAACTGTTTTTTTTCCCCAAGTGGGTAAGATTTAAAGATTTATCTGGTTGTCTTTCAGTTCTCTCTGTGGACAGAATAATGTATTATGGTTTTGCAGTAGTTACTGATGAAAAGAACTAGTAAAATAGTTGTTGGAAAGGTAGAACTACTGCTAACCTGAAATTCTCAAGCACTTGCTTCTACTCTGGAAACATCTGGGAGATTTGCTTTGAAAAACACACTGGTAAGAAAAAGTCAGTTTACCATTGTAGGGGCAGAATTTATTGTAGAGCTGCGTCTTGTTGTCCTTAAGAAGGCTTTCTCCTGCTGTTGGTTTAGAGCAGTTTTCTTCCTGGATATATAAATATATGTATATATGTCTCGGTCCAGTGCTATTTATATGCATAGCATTACTTCAGTGAACAAGCATATAGGCTTTCTGAAACAGAATAATTGAAGTTGGGAGGTATAGTGAATGTAATTGTTTTACTTGATTGTTGTTCAGTTTTGAACATAGTTTTTTGTTCATGATTTTGCTTGTCCTCCTGCTGAACAGTCAATCACACTAAAATACAAGTTGATGAATTAGCTTAGTAGCTAATGCAATCCACATCTTCCACCATGGCATGATTTGGGCCTGTATGGATGCTAAGCTCCCTGCTGAATTTGACCACTGCAATGCAAAGCACTGCGGGCTTTGAGATTACCGTAAACTGCATCTAGGAATTGGAGTTGTACAATGTGGTGCTCTTTCTTTGCTCTGAGTTAGTGTTTTATCTTTTATTTGTATATAAATAGATAAAGTTTTCTGCAGCTGTATGTAGCGCTTGTGCTTTTTAATATGGGAACTGGTCATAGGAAAAAAATCGTGTAGTTGTCAAAAATGTGGACAACAAAACAGCTGTGAAAATAAAACTTTTTCACCTTTACCAGAAGATCTAGACCTCTGTTGTGCTTTGATCTTCTTACTGAAACAATTACTTCATTTCCTTAGCTTCTTAAAAGAAGGACCTTGATGCTGTGAGCCAACTTTATTTTGTGGGCTTAACATACATTGCAGGTTTTTGTGCTGATGTAATATATGAGAAAGTGGGTGACAAATCGGTGCATGCTTTGTTATGATGCTCCATTACTCTGGACTTGAGGTATGGATAAGTTTCTCTTGTGCTATGCCCTCTTTCATCAATGTATTATTATTCAGGGTAAACCATCTCACTCCTTGTTCCATAAACAGCTACTCTGCCACTTCCATTGTGTGTTCTATATTTTGCAGAGCAGACTTATAATTGTATTTATTCTTGAATGAAACAGGTAAACTTAATTTATTCAAATGTAACCTGGTTTATGGTGGTATATAAGAATAAACCAGTCTGGAACCAAAGAATAATTACTTCTAAGCTGTATAGTACGTATTGAGACATGCAGTGCATTGCTTTAAGTTGACTTACGTGACTAAATGCCATTTTTAGCTTCTCTGTTGAAGCCTGAGATTTTGTATTTTCTGCATTTTTGAATTAACTAAATAACTGTACTGCATTACCCCAGTGCTTATGCCTGTACTTACTTAAACCTGAACACTTCAGTATTGCAAGACCTTAGACATTTCTCTTCTTGGCTTGTTTTCTCAAACTTTTGTCCTTTGCTACTTTATACCAGTTATAGCATAGTTATGCTTTTTATAAAGTGCATTGAAGTGGATTTACGTTCTTCTGAATGTAAGCTTCGACTTCAGTTTCTTTATGTAAGAGTAACAGCTATAGGAGGATGTGATTTACTGGATACTCAGAGTAACAGTAACAAGTGGTCCCTGCTTCAGTTGTAGTGTCAGTAGTGTAATATATTAAGTCTAATCTAGAACAGTGTCCTGATCTCGTATTGAACTGGAAATCAAGTTATACTAAATTTAATAATACTTGTCTAGAATTACTCAATAGTCGTATGCCTTACTTCCTATTTTTTTGTTTTCTCTAACTATAGGAGTGAATTGGGTTTGATTGGTATTTGAAATACATCATTTAATAGCTCTTTGAGTGGAATTTTATAGACTTGTAATATATTTGATAGTTAGTGGAACTTTTTTACGTGATGCTAGTTGTACATAGCACAATAGATACTGAACACTCGACCTGAGTAGCAAACAAATAATCTGTGGATGGTATTAGCGAAAGAGCTACATCTGAGGTGATCCATAATTTTTCAAACTGTCTAATGCAAACAAGAAAAATTCAGACACTGAGAATGCTCAGCTCTTGAGAGCCTGAATGCTTGGATTTGCCATGTTGAGTTTTGTGGGTTTCTTCCATATGAGGTGTTACAAGCTGTGTATTTCTGCAGAAACAGGAGATCGTAGGTTTAGTAAAGAATCATAATGTGCTTTCTCTAAAAAGAAGGGGCTTTGTATTCTTTTTAAAGAGATGAAAAGTGGTATTTTTTAACAGAAAGGACCTGTTTGTTTTGTTCTCCAAGTATTCCAGTTAACTCCACAAAGCTGGAGAGTGTGGCTGTTTGGTTTTGAGAAAGGGAGATCTGTTAATTCCCAACAATGTTTTTTGTCCTTGTTTCTATGTACTTGCAGAATGTCTTTCAGCATAGTGGTTCCAGATAGGCATGGTGTCTCATTACTGATGGGGAAGGCTTGTTTCTTGTAGCTTAGTATGTAACCTGCATTGCAACAGTCTTAAACTGGTTTCCTGTATAAAGCTTTGTCTTTGACTTAATCTTGGCTTCCATCCTTTAGCTCCACATCTGTGAGTGACTCATAACGAGCAAAGCCATCAGAAAAATATTGTGTACATTTTTATCCAAATCTGTAGGGTTTTTGTTTCTATTTTTTTTACAGCCTTACCGCATTCTTCTCTCGTATGTAATGAATCATACAGTATCTGTGTGCATACCTGACAAGAAAAGTGGTTGCGCATAGAGAGAAAATGGAACACTAAACAAATAGAGTATCCCTAGTCATCCATCTGTTGAGAGCAGAGCTTTTGTATTTGGCACTTATCCTCTGTCAGCCCCTGGGGCACTTCTGAAATGATATATGTATTTTTTACCCCTCCTGTAAACAGCAAGTTCTGTTAAATGGAGGCTGTGGCTTGGGGGCAGATTCAGTTCTGTCAGTCACTGGCAGCAAGAAAGTTTCTGCCTCCTGAGGCTCTCAAGAATTTTTTTGTCTCCACAGCACCCAGTGATTCAGAAAAGCAGCCCTGCCACAGAGCCTTTTAGAAAAATGGCAAGCTTTGCATCTTCTACTTCTCTTGTTCTTGCAGGAATGCTTTGATTCACCAATGGTGTTTCATTTCTAGGTTGCTCTGTCAGCTGTTCTGTTCCTTCTGCGAAGTGTTTGGTGGCTAGGTTTCAGGCAAGAGGAAAAATGCTGGAGCCTGTAAGACAGTTCCTTTGTCTTCCATCTTTCCTTTCACCATCTATCTAGGTGAAGAAACAACTTCCAAATTCAGCGTAGGCTAGGTGCGTGTTGGCTCATAGGCTGAAAATGGAGTCAAGGATGATGTCAGCGTAGGTCAGCTGAGGCAGGCAACTTGGAAGTGGGGCTGGAATGGCTTAGCTCAACTACACTGTTTTCATCTCTTCCCTTGTGTCAGGAGTAGGCCTATAGTAATGGAAGAATGAGTTGCCTGGGTAAATAGCTTTTCATTTCTGTGATTAGAAGTATTCTATAGTACCTGTGGGTTCTATGGGATCTTGGTGAGGTTTTCCAGCCTCTCTACACCCAGGCAGATCGACACTTCCTACCAGCTTGGTGTCATTTGCAGTCTTACTGAGGGTGCTCTCAATGCCCTCATCCAGGTCATCAATAAAGGTATTGAAGAGGACAGGCCCCAGCACCGACCCCTGGGGAATACCACTCGTGACCAGTCGCCAGCTGGATTTAACTCCATTCACCACCACTCTCTGGGCCCGGCCCTCTAGCCAGTTCTTTACCCAGCAAAGAGTGTACCTGTCCAAGCTAAGGACTGTTCCCTTTTACCCCGGCGGCCAAGCTGAGTTCAAGCCAGGCTTTTGCCTTTCTAATTTTCTCCCTGCACATCCTAACAACCTCTTTGTACTCTCCCTGAGTTGCCCATCCCTTCTTCCACAGGAGGTAGATTCTTTTTCTCCTGGAGCCTCAAGAAAAGCTCCCTGCTCATCCACGCCGCACTCCTTCCCCGCTAGCTCATCTTGCAGCTCAGTAAGATGTCTAATTACTCAATTTCTTGAGTAAAATGGCCAAAGCTAAACCACCTCATGTTTCCTTGCTGCATCTCAGTGCAGGTAACACTTCCTGGCATGGGGTTCAGCTTCTTTTCTTCCTTGAGTGCAGTTTGGGTAAGAAGTGGAGGAAGTCTGAGTTCACAGATTCTTTGTTGTTATGTTCAGTTAGCAAAAACATTTTAGAAACATAAGAATCAGTCATGGTCTTTGCTTTTTAGTCCCACATCCAATATAATATTTTATAATTATAATAAAATATTTTTCTCAAATTGGGGAGGAGGGTAATACTGGAGTGAGGGAGGGTGCTCAAAGGGACTTAATACAGTGTTTTTATCAGATTTCATTCATGCTAATAGATGTATGTTAGCCTATGTGTCTTACTGTAAATTGTGGTATGTGATAAGTGTTTTTTCTTTAAAAAGCACTGCAAGTTTAATTTTTTCTATTTTAAGAGAAATCAGAAATAAAACCACGCTATTACAAAATTTAGATGCTGAAAACTCTTCTTCTGCTTTGATCAAAATGGAAAAGAAGTAATTTATAATAAACAAAAATGTGATAGTAATCTGGGAATCTCTGGGTTATTATCAAAAATTAAGTTGCTCTTTAAAAGAAACATCTTGACAAAGCAAAGAAAACTTGTTTGCCTACACTAAACTTGTTCTTTGACTTTGTGGCCAGTACTTTAATATTGCTTATTAAGTCCCTGCAATAAGACCAGAAATAATCAAAACAGTCCAGTTTTTACATTTAATTTGTGAGTACTTAAAATAGTAGGACAACTATTCCTTTTCTTTCATAAAATATCTAGTTTGTATTACAGCCGCCAATTCTTTAGCTGAGATGTTCTGTTTTGAATTTGTTCTTTGAGCTCTCGTCTCCTTACCTACAGCCTGGCAGCAAGCTATGCTTTCCGTGTATGCAGGACTTGAAAAGCAGTCTTTATTAGCTTGAGATTTCTTATGCTTTAAGGAAGTACTATTTTTACATAGAATTGTTGAACTTTAATTAGCTAAGAAATTTCAGATGAGCCCTCAATTCTTCCCAGAAGCAGGCCAGGTGACTTAATCTGTTATTGAAATTGGAGTAAATGAAAGATTCTTAATACTCTTCTACATCATTTAGATACAATGCAGCTGTCAGTCTCCCTGATGTAGTATGTTAACTCTTACAAACCACCATGCAGATAGAAGAATGACTCATCATGATAAATACCATAATTTGACCATCAAATAATTCAAATATTTTAAGTGTAGAATGCATAGTGACTCTCCTTGGTTTTCAGCTTATGGTTTAACCAACTGAGTATAAATAGAGGGAAGAGCCTTTGGTTTCAACCTAGTTTTTGACAGAGAAAACAGGAAGGTGAGAATGGGCTCTGAAAAAGCTAGCATCAAACTAAAGCTGATAAAAGTTTGTATGTGAAGGGGAAGCTGAAAACTTGATGTTGGAACATGAGCTGGCATGTCTGCTATAAGCTTGTAGCAGGCTTTCAGCAATGGTTCACATGGTATGCTGAAGCAGAGAGTAGACGAACTGTTTTGCACAGCACTAGTTCACTACTAATCACTTTCTCTCCCTTCTCCTCTTCCTGATCTATGATTGTAATTCTAGCGTGGCTATAATAATTAAGCTGCTTGGCAAAGTTTTTTGTATGTGTGAATTTCTGCATGCAAGGGAAGAGAAGCAAAGTAATAGAGGTACGGGTTTCTTGAGTTTAAATACTGAAGAATCCTCGCTGAGAAAGCTAATAGAGCAGTTTTAATCGGGATATAATACATTGATGACAGCTACTTGGTTTTACTGGCTGAATTCTTAGGAGTAGCTGGCAGGAAGTAAAGCTTTCACTATCTTTGAAGTCTGAAATCTTGGGCCATACAGTCTTCAGTGCTCCTTGTCACATAAGCATCCTGTGGTTGGGTGGGTGAGCCAGACCCATGTGCCTTTTGAAGGAGAGATCCCAACATGGAAAAGGGGTCCCAGGGCAACCCAAGCTTCACAGCTGGCTTTCAGTCTGTGATTTGATTATAGAAATGTATAGATCTGCATACTTTCTCTATGCAGAGACTTGGCAGAAATCATTTTCCCTAGAGATAAATTTGTTACACAAAATGAGAAAGATCTGTTGGTATGTATCTAGAATTTAAAATTGTTATATTTTTAAACACTGTTTCTGGATGAACCAATGCAATTCTAAAAATATTGATTCCAGGGAGAGAAAATTGACAAGGCAGTAGCTTGTAGCATTAACTCTATTTATTTTTCTTGATGCTACTTGCCATCAAATCCATGAAGTCCTTAAAGAAACCAGAAGTAAATCACTGGAATATTAGTTCAAAACCATTTTGGTCTTTGGAGTGTATATAGCATTCTTTCTTGGCAATGTATGCAGTGGCAGTAAGCATAAATTGTTTTAAGCCTTTCTGTTTTCTCTTGGCATTTTTTGTTCCTTATTCATTGTAAATAATGGAGGGAACTTTGCATTCTGGTTGTAGGATGGTTTTACTTAATTGCCAAAAGTCTTATTACAGTATGCGGAAAAAGATTACTGAAAAATTATTGTATTAACTAAGTTTATGTAGTTTGCATGAGAGAGACTTCATAATTTTATATGCGGAACTAAATGTGGACTTGAGGAATGAATGAAAAATACAAACTTCTGTATGCATTCAGGAGAGGCCTCAGTTCAAGAAATCTCAAGCAGCTAGCTAGTAGTTCGGATAGAGGCCATAGATCCTATACTTCCACAGTGCTCAGAAAATGCTGTATTTCAACAGCAGTGTAGAAGCAGTCTATGTTCAGAGGCTGCTTTTTTTTCACATTAGTTATGTCTGTCAGAAGTTCTAGCACATCTGGCTTTTCCACTAATAGCTTCATAGCTTGTGTGTTAAGCTTGTTCCAAGAGAAGGAGATACAGTGGAACCTACCCAAAAACATCTAGTTATTTAACAGACTGTTTTTTGTCCTTTACTGAGAATGCTGAAATTGATCCAGTTCTCCTTAGGCTGCTCAACTAGAAACAGAAACTTCCTGTATAAAACTTGCATTTGTGTCCCGGATATCTTTTTGCTTTAATTGTTTTCAATTGTTTTCCTCTTAATTTACATATTAATCAAAGATGATACTTGTACTTTTACCTGCAGTTCTGGAGTCCTTTCATCACATAGTATGTAAACATTGGATAATTATGTAATATTACAGGTACTGTGTATTTCCTTACTTCACAAATTTGTCAGCATGATATATGGATAGGTGCATTCCTTGCCAGCTTTTTCAGTTCTGACTGTGCCAGTAACTTCTTGAGTACTTTGCGTTGTGTTCCTTCCACTACCCTTCTTTCTGATATTTCCAGTTGACTTTGTAGTGTACTCTGACTGCTCTATGGTGAGCATCCTCAAAAACTACAGGTTGCCTTACTAGTGAACCTAAAAGTAGAAGCATCTGTCTTGTCTGTTCGTTCTGTTGTTCGTTTGCTCTTTTTCTGCTTCTTGACTCTGGAATACTTAAAAGCTAATAGAAATCTTAAAATACCAGGATGTATGAGTTACAGAATACTTGATACTTACTATAAAACTAGTGATTTTTTTCCCCTTTGTTGCTTGGGAAGACTATTGCACAGGGAAAGGGAAGATGGTGACTTTTCAGTTTTTCTTCTACACTGTGGAAAGTTCTCACTTCACATGAAAGTGAAGTTAATTGTGTTACGGAGAGAATATCTCTAACTTGCAGCAAATTCAAAACTAGTCAGAAAACTTAAGCTACCTCACAGTGAGATGAATATGTAGCTGAAATACGATTGAAAGGCCAATACAATAATAGAATTCAAGCTTGTTGTTATGCAAATTGTTGCTTATTTAAGCTTTTCTTCATTCTTTTGCCAGACGCTTTCATTTCGGCTCATCAGCTCTTACTCTAACTTCTTAGTTTGTGAGCTGAAAACTGGAAGTGAGACTAGCTTTATAATTGGAAGAAAAATGGGAACTTACTTTGTTTGGATATCGACAAATTCAACTTAAGGTCAGATTCTTTAAACAATGTATGCTCTTCCTTTTTGTTACTGATGGCTTGTTTGAAGCAATTTGGTTCAGCTCAGTGGCCTATGGGGGTGGAATTCTTTATCTTGGCTTGATGCGGGTGAGCTTTCAGAGTGTGTATGGGTTATAGTCTCTGCACAAAAAAACCACGATCTTCTTATGTTGGTTTCTGATTCAAGCCTAGCTGTTCAATGAAAAATGGTGTATTTTTTGTATGATAACTAGCTTGGTGCCTTCTCAGGAAAAAGCTCTGACTTTGGCTTTCGTCCATTTCTTATAATGAACAATCATTTCCTGAAAACAAAAACAACAAAGAAGTCACTATTGGGTCAACACCTTTTTATAACTTTGAGGAAAGATAAGAACTAATTAATATGAGGAAAACATCAAGTTTTACAAGTTCTTTGTGATTCACTGGATAGAAAAGTTTTTTTTTTTAAAGCTTGCTACTTAAGGTATATTAATCTACAGTTAGGTGAAATCACATTAATTTGGTTTGTCTTGTTAAAACTCAAGTATTTTAGCTCCTCTTCAAATGAGTTTTCTTGATGCAAGGAATAATTTTGTGTCATAGCTGAAACCCTGAGACAAGAACATGCAATTAGATTCTGATAAATGTAGGTTTTTCAGTGAAGAGAAAGGAAGAAGTTGTGATACTAACCAACCTGAAGGCAAATCTACAAATATTTTTCGTAGTTTTTTATATCAATTTCAAGAGCTTAGGGAATGAGGCACAAAGCTGATTTGTGAGATCAATTTGCAATAACGGCTCCATTAAACCAAACTTGACTGAATCTGAGTACCTTTGTTTCAGTTCCTGTAAAATGCGGTCTACTTTGTAATGATTCTTTTCATGATTAAAAGAACACTTAAATGTTAAAATTCACTGTTCCATATGAACTTAAAAGAAATTACAATCTGGCTTTTTTCTGATTTGATGATTAAGTAGACAAGCAGTGTACCTAATGGGTACAATAATAGTTAACACCTGTTTCAACTGTTTCATATTTGTGTTGGATGGGACCTTGGCAATCCAATATATCTTGAAAAGTGAAAACCTGATATAAAATATTTCATGGTATGGAAGAAATTATAATAAACAAAGTATAGCTTAAAGTATAAAATGCCTGTTATGCACATTTATTTAGTCTTTCCTTGTGTTTCTGAAGCCAATGTTATCATTTTGTGTAAAAATAATCCTAGTTTTTGTGAAGGTCAGTTAAGTAATTATCGAACACAAAGAAGTAAATACTGTTTCCAAGAAACCAGTACTTGCTGAGTAGCAGAGGTTGGTGCAGATGAAAAACTTTGTCAGTCAGGAGGCAGTGCATGGTGTTAATTTACCATTTTGCTTGATGTGGCAGAATGGTAAATGATGTGGTCAAGCCCAGTTTGGGGATGGGGCCACTGACAGAAGGGTGTGGTAGTCTGAGGCTGGTGACCACGTGGAATTCCAGAACTCTCCTGGATATACTGTCAAAGCACAGATCCTTTTTAGTTTCTCAGTAGAGATGCTGATAATTGTTTGTTGTGGTAGACATTTAGTTGAGTTCAAGGAATGCTGTCATTGACTTGGTAGTGCTTCTGCTGTAAAATGTCCTGTTTAAAAATTTAAAGAACTGCTCTTTTACTATTTGTGCTGTATTTGTGATGCCTGGTCCCACTGATGGAGAAACCCATGGTTTCCTACTTAAGATGCAGGAAAGATAATTTGGTCTTCTGCTTCTGCTTGGGGCAGTGGTTGCCCAAATGCCTTTAGCTGGATTTCTTAAGGTAATGTCATTCATCTTAATCATGGAGCAAAGCACGAGCATTTAGACTTTGAGGTTGTTACTGACTTAGTGTTTCTAAGATGCTTTTTTTTTACAAAGTCAGAAAGCATACAACTTTGTTTATTAAAATCAGAAAGCTTATTTTGAGTGTTCTTATCAGATGGATTACATTGTGCCTTCTGTGTGGCACTGCCAGCTCCTCTGCCTCAGTGTCTGAAATAACTGAACACTCATTTTTGAAGAAGTGTTGGCTTCATGTTAATATTTCAGTTAAAATTAGTAAAATAACTAAAATAATCTGCCAGGGTATGAACGTCAGCTATGAATTCTGAGAGGTTCTCAATATAGTATTTCAAAGACAAGATTTGTTTTGAAAGTCAGGGTTAATACTCTCAAGATTTGTTTAGAAAAAAAAGTTGAGCTTAGGATGCAGTGACCTATCAGGCCTTTTTTCCTAAACACAAATTAACGCTTGCTTTTCTCTCAGTTTGTCTGATTGAGGTCAGCTTCAACAACTTGCTGAGTTGTGGCTCATTGTAGCAAGCGCTGCACAGTTTGGAAACCATTTTCAATGACTTGTGCATAAATTTTAAAATTTCGGGGAATAATTCTGGAGCTTGTTTCCCTGCCCAAGATACTGGGCTTGTGGTGTTAATTAAAAAGCTAAACGGACTTTGTTCTAAGAAAGAAATGAGTGACTTTCCTTGTGTTTGGCAACTGTTGCTGTGTTCAGTAGCAACAGATCTCTGCCTCTTTTAGAGAGAAAGTAAGGCTTTGAAGTGGTAAAATCTTAACCATGTTAGAAACTACGAACGTTAAAATTTCTTCTGTGTGTATATACGTACACACACACTTCATTTGGAAGTAAACATACATTAAATTTATGCAGTGTATAAACAATTGAAATTTATGGGTTTTTAGGTGTAATTTCTCCTCCTAAGGAAATGGAATAACAATACAGTAAAGCAATATTATCGGTACAAAGAGTTTAATGAGAATGGCAGAAAAAGAACATAAGTGAAAAATAACTAACCTTGCAATAAACATGATGTGTTACTTCATGTAGATTATCTGACTTATTTTCTTAGCTTTAACTAGAAAAGAAGAAAATACCATTTCAAGCCTAACTTGATATTTTAAGCTACAATTGAGTATTTTTCATTCAGCATTTAACAGATAGCAGTCGTTAGGCCACCTTAATATTGAACAACTATTTTATGCAAAAAAGTGAGCACAGATGTAACTCAATAGACTAAATGCATGATGGACACGCAGGAAATACTGAAATCATCGGAAGAACTGCTTTGAGTACAGCAGTCTGAAAGTTCAGTGTGTTTTTTCAAAAATAAATAAAAACCCACAGTACAGCCTTCCCTGTCTTTTGTTAGATATTACAAGGCGTTAAAAGTTATAATGAAAGACCATATCTTTATTCTTCAGTAAAGCAATTGAAAACACCGAATAATGACTAAAATTGTAAATGCAATTTGCACCAACTTCATTAGGACACTCCCATTCCCTCTTTTCCCTTCCTTTGTGCTTCTTGGGGTCTATGTGTTCTGTCATATAGTTGCTGGTGAGGTCAAGCTGTAAATCAGGTCACCAGAATGATTCAGATTAAAAACAAACCTACAATACAAAGTTTGGAATTTGCATTGTCAGCATTCTGCTTAAATGCCTTGCAGAGCATCACTGCCATTATCTAAGCCATCTCTTGTATTCAGCAGCTGGAACAAAATCTGTCTATTCTCAAAGCGACAACTTCAGCTTTCCATCTGTCATCTCTTCTACAATTTGTCTTCTGGACCCTCTGATTAAAAGCACATTGAGCCCGTGTATCATTTGAAATAGCATTTTGGTACTCGCCTCCTTAAAATGATTCAAAGCTGTTTCTGAGTTACTGAAAGACATGTAAAAACAACATGCATCTGTGAAGTGGCTGCTGTCAGAAGTTAACTTTTGTTTGTGATTTTCTTGCTAGTACCTTTGGCTTGCAATGTACAAGTTGAATTTTGTTTCCAGAAACCCTGCTCTGGTGAAGCTTTCAGCAGTGTACTCTTCTGTCACAGGCAGTTGTGGGTTTGGAGGGTGAGGGGAGTGCTGTTCTTTTCACAGTTCGTGAAGCTGGGATTTACTCTGCAGCAGAGTGACTGCTTCACTTGATTCCTCTGCTTTGACTCTGAATGAAAGAACGGGAACTTCTGAATTGAACTGTATAGAACTTCATGGTCTAGGATTTCACCACAGTATTTAGGTGTTAGTGATATTTCCTGCAAAGCCCTCCAATGCAGTGGCATTACTTCCCCTGGGGAAGGAACAGCGGTCTGGTGTGGTTACCTTGTATCGTCTCGGCGGCTTTTGCTCTGTCTGGAATTGCTGATGTCATCAAAAGAGCAGGGAGAACTAAGTAGCTGGAACAGCTGTGAAGGTAGGTGATGTGGCTAACCGGATGTCTGTTCTGTGTATGAAAAATACAGAAGAATCACAAAGACAATGAGTGTCTTCAGCAATCCAAGTTTCCAATCAGGAAACTTGTTTTATTTTTTTCCCCCTTTTGGTTCCTTTGCCTGGAATTGCATTTGGAGGCATTCTTTTTTGGGGGGGAAGAGACAATTATCCTTCTCGTTATCTCGCTTCTGGAAGACCTACTGTGTTTTGGTTGCTGAGTCTCGAGTTGCAACACAGATAAGCTACAGCATATGTTATGTGCAAACAGTTGTAGCCTTTTAAGAGCAATCCCCTTACATCACCCAAGAGTACAGTGAGAGGTTCAAATTAATGTGGCAGAGAATCCAAGCCCTAATCCCTGTTTTGTTCTTGAAACCACAAAGTTGCATCTTGTTTCTTGTATGCTTGCAAGTCCTTCTCTGAAATGATGTTACTGTTACTATTTTTTCATGCAGGCTTTTTGAAAGGTACTCCTAAGGCTGTATACTTTGTTTACTGCCAATGGATATTCAGGTTAGCGGTTGCTTGCTCTTCCTAAAGTCACTGTTGCCTTTTTGTTAATACGAATGTCCCAGTGTGGCCTCGAAGATGGGAGGGCATGGTGTGCTTGCGCACGCATCTGCTAATGCTCCTTTTACCTGCTCTTCCTCACAGAAGCTCAAGACCCAGAACCCGCAGATCTGTCTTCTTGCATTGCACAATTTGACTCAGCAAGAAGTGTGCTGGGCATGAGGAGGAGGGTGACCTTCTCCCTTTTGTGCTTTTTACCTAAAAACCTGTACTAGTATGAAGTTAATGGTTTTTCAGTTTTTGTTGTTTGCTATTTTTCCTCTCAGGAGTTTCTTTGGATGCCCTTGATACTTTCACCTTTCAGCCTCTGAAACTTCCTAGACTAAACAGCTCAAAATGTTTTCCCTTCGTGACAAGTTCATATTTGCCAATTGCTGAGTGATACCACCAGCCCCGTTCAGTGCAACTTCTAGCTTCAAGTCACCCTTCTTGAGCACTGTTCTTGTATTCAGAAGTGCTAATGCTTCTGGTTTGTACAGCAGGACTGTTCCTAGTTTCTAGGGCTGCTTTCAACTTTTCAGCTGTGTTGATTGTAGCAGATCAGAAGTGCTGTTGGTCTAAAGTAGTACTGCAAAAATTCACTGCCTAACAAGCAAATGCAACAGCAGTAATGTGTGCTTGGATTTCTGCGGTGCTTTGTCAGCCTCAGTAAACCAAAGAGCAGCAAGTATGGTATCAAGTTGTTCTACTTCCCTTCAATATTAAAAAAAAGTAAATAGTAGAATAGAGGTACTTATTCATGTGATTCAGGCTCAATACACTGCTTAGTCTTGTTTTGGTTCTGATTCTTAATCTTGATTTAGTAAATACTGTGCTCTTCCAGCTTTCTTTTTACATCTTAATAGAATTATATGGCAAAGCATGCAATGTGAATAAATCATTAGACATAGGTGATCATGTATCTAAATTTTATACAAAGTATATACATATAGTAGCTCTATTATGCAAATAAACATGTGCTTGGAACTGATCCTTAGCAAGTGACTCACAAGATGTTGTTCCAAGTATTAGTCAGTTGTTGATAAATGTCTATTGCATAAGAAAAAACTTACCCGGAATTATAATTTCACAGTAGCATGGGCTCATTGATGAGTTTTTTTTTAATATGTAGAGTTAGAAATTTTCGCCCAGGTATTTTGTAACCAGATGTCATTTTTGTTTTACAGCTGCTGCTGAGGGCAAAGGGAAAAGTGGGGAAGACTTTTTTCAGAAGGTGAGAATTTTACTTCAATTCTGTAACAGCAATTGACTAGACAAAAAACGGTGCTCCCTGTTCATTCATTATTTCTACTAGTGAAACTTACTGCGTCGTTTCCATGGTATGATGAAATCTGTTTTTCAGTATTTGCTGTTTAATGCCTACTAGCCATCAGCTGTGCATAGACTGTATTGATAAATATGTTCTTCGGTGTATTCTGCTGTAATTCACTTAAAAGCTTAATTATTCTTTAACTGAAAGTTTCAAACGATGCATTTTGAAAGCATTTCCCCTAATAGCAGAGGATTCATCAAGAAGATGGTTTGTGGTGGTCTTAATGTTTCTGTCTGTGGATAAACACTACATCCTGTTATTGAAGAACTGACATGAAACTTACTGTGCTATCATTGAAAGCATAAATATTTGGTTGAGAAATGCAAAGTCCTTTTAAGAAAGAAATGCAAAATCCACACAGTGTTTCAATAAAGTCTGTGGTTAGACAGAGGCACGGAAGGACTGGAAAAAATAGTCCCACAGCAACTCAACTACAAAGAGAAACATGAACAAGAGTAATGGCTTTGAAATTGCTTTTTTACAAAGCAACACAGGTTTTTTAATGAATAATGTGTAAAATATTTGAGTCGATGAAGATACTACATAAAGTGTGCAAGTAAAAATGAGCTGTTTTGTCTTTTTGTACTCCAGAGAAGACAATGCAAACCTTCGGGTTGTATCCTGAAATGCCTTGAAACTTTTTTGACTAGCTGTCTGTTAAACAAGTAACTGCCCTTATTTTCCATATTTTGTTCATACTTAGAGATGATACTTTAAAAGATATGTTTTTAGATGTGAAAGAACACTTTATCCTGTATGACATCAGTATGTGCCTTGATAAAGGCTGGAGGGGGAGGAATGTGGATAATGGCAAAATATCTATTTTGTTAAGTATTATATGGGATTCTTAGATTACGTTCTTACACTAGGTTACGTTAGATTACACTGGGACTGACAAATGAGTTACTTTTCTGAATGTATTGCTTAATTTTCCAGCGTTAGTATGCGCAGATGAGGAACGTGTCAATAATTCATCCTTAGATGAATTATCCTTTATTAAAATCCTTTATTAAAACGTGTGGATTTTTTTAACTTGATGCAACAAAGCTGAGCCTTAGTAGCAGGTACTTTGTTCTACACATGATTTTACAGTACAGCATTTTCTTACCCTTATGTAAAATTACTTAATTCTTACAGCTGAATACTTCCTCTGTGGAATTGAGTGACTTACATGTTTAATGAGTTTGGATACTTGATTATTTACTGTAGGTATAATCTACCTTAGAATTACACAGTTGTTAGTATAGCAAAAAATACTGTTCTGAATTTAATAGGAAAATGAAATGTCCTTTGTGAATAAGAGTCTATTACTTAACAATATTGATATTGTGTTGTCTATTTTGGCATAATGTATTGTCATAAGCCTGTGTAGTTATTACTTGGCACAGTGTGGATGTAGCAACGGGTTTTAAATGCTGTACTTTAACTAAGGTTCTTAGTGTCTGAGCAACTCCTTAGTTTAACTTACATTAGTAAATCTTCTAGGTACATACATGTGATACTACAGCTAATAAAAACAGATGGAAGCTATCTTCACAAGTTTTCTTTTTCTTAAAAAAAAAAAACAACACAAGAATCTTTGGACAGTGTCTCATAGCTTACTCACCCTCTGTCTGTGCAATTTCCTTTAATCAGGGTTACGCTTTTTCCTTTCTCTCATGTGAAATGAATAAGGCAGTTTCTGGAGGTAAAATGAAGACTTCTGATGTGTTTCAAGCTGTGTAGTGAGGAAGAGTGATGTGAAACATTGGAAACATTGCAAGCTAAGGGAGCAAAATACTTTCAGAAACTTAGTATGAATTCGAACGTGTAGTGAATACATTTTAAATGGTGTTTAAAATAACCTTTCCTCAGGGCTGTATTATCAGACTCGAGTCAATTTGGTGAGAAGGGTGCCGGTTAAGAGTGACATCAAGATCTGAGAGTGCGATTTGCATAAATACTGCCATGGATAACATCTTCAGACAGAAATGTTTTCTGACAAACAAATGTGTTGCACTTACTGTGGGTTGAAAGGAGTGGGCTGGGTGTGAGAAGTTTTCATGTGAGTGCTTCAATGACAGAAGCAACAGGGCAAAGGCTCAGAAGGTGATTCAGTCTGAGAGAGGCAGATGAGAAGGGAAGAGAGGAGGCCAGTTCTGGAGGCAGCAAGGCAGCACTGATTGCTCGCAGATGGCCTAGCTTGGTGGCTGGGCTGTGGGAGACAGTGCTTAGCTTGTGTAAGCTAGACATCAGGAGGAGCAGAATTTACTCCATCTCCCTGAGCTGGGCTTGAAGTCAGAACTCATCCAGGATTATTACCACAAGTTTTGCAGTGCTAAGTCTTTTACTGGTCTTCCAACATGAGTGAGCAGTATTGCTGCCATTAATTTTTGTAATAAGGTAGGCTTCAGTGGATGTGAACTGCTTTTATCAACTTCTAAAGCTGAAAGCTTAATAACAGTTCAAATATCAAGGTGCAATATTTCACTGAGCATTTTAGCAGAACTGAGTATGTGTTCTGCTGTTGCAGTTGCAGAATAAGCCCTTGTTCTTGTCGGTTATTGGCTACACAGGATAAGTATGGCTGTCATTTCTGCTGTATTGTGGTGGGGAAGATGGTGATGAAGTACAACTTCCTCTTCTCTGGAATTAAGTATGAGAAGGGGAAAATAGATAAATGTTCTTATGCAGTGTTACTTAATAATAATAATCTGAGGACTTCAGCATGCTTCTGATATTTTCAAGCTTTAGTACTGCTTCGGAGCTGGGGGAAGACCTAACATAGTCTAATGGAGATTTTTCAAAACCTCTGGCAGCTGCTAATTATTTAACAAGAAAAAAATAAATAATAGTTTTATCTCCAGAGCACTATGGTCTGTGGTTCAGTGATAGGTAATCTTAATTAAGTGTGGATTGGTTGGCTGTTGTTACATACAACAGCTAATGTAAAAGATCATTGTGGGCCTTGCTCATTCTATTGTTCTATTTTTTCTATGAGTAATATTTAATATAAAATTATTACTTACTCTTGATCCAAAGCCCATTTGCAGTTGATGGCAGAATTTTTCCATTGAGTTCAATAACATCTGGTTCATGCCTCATAGGCTAGCAAGGCCCTTCCCAGACAAAAATCAGGACATTGTTCCAGGGAACGTATAATTTATGTAGCATTATAGATATGCATGGCACTTTCATGTAAAATGTAAGAAGGTGATGGGTCTCTGCCTTAAGGATTTTGTAATCCAAAACAGATGAGGGTTGGCTATATGGACAGAGGGGAATTTAATACATCATTTCTGCTTGCTTTTTGTTTTAGCCTTATTGTCTTGCCTTTCTTTTATTCTAATATTTAGAAATCCTAGTGCTAAATGATAACCTCTCACTCTGAAATTCCTCAATGCAACAGTATACACAGAGCTTGAATCACAGGACTGATGGGAGAATGCTGGGATTTAGTTGGTTGTCGTTCTTAGGCTAATATTGGGCATTGTGTTCAGACGAAGGGGCTCTGGAAATGTCCACATGGGGTTCAGCCCAAGTGCTTAACTGTAGGTCCGATGTAAGCTCCTCACTGCAACATGGTTCGGTGCCGAAAGGAAGAGTAGGGTTTTCTTTGCTCACTTTCTTCATTAAATATGTAGGACATTTAAGCATACTGCAGCTGTTTTAGAAGCATTAGTCAACAAAACTATCCTTCAAAGATAGGTTATTTCCCAAGATAAAGATTGGAAGCACAGTACAATAAAAGATTAAAGGGAAAAAAAAAACCCACAAAGATGATTACATGAGCATGTGAAAAATAGATATACCTAATAGCATCTTCATCACTTGTTGGCCAAATTCCAATTTTCATTTGCATTAGTTAATAATGGATGTACTCTACCTCTTTGTTTAGGATGCTGTGGTAGCAGAAGCAGTAAGGAAACAGCTTCAACTTCTATTCATTTAAGATAATACTAGTTTATTTTGCAAAAATACTGAATTTTCGCTTTTTTCTTTGAAAAGCATTTTTTGGATTGATGTTAGGCAGACATTGTAACTTTTGCAAAGCATGTAAATATATTGACAAAGTTATTGTATATGTGAATGCTTTTGTAAGTACATATTTACCCAAATAAATATAATCCAAGGTATCTTTCTGTCTGCTGTAGCTCATGCTGGAAATTGATCATTATTACTTCTTAATCTTTGAACATGAAGTGCGTAGGTAAAGCTCTAAATGTGGATGGTTTTAGGGCACTTTCAGACATAAGTATTAATCATTGACCTGAAACTAAGATGTCCCAGACTGATTATAATCTTTGTTCAGCAGTAACTTTTGAAGGGATTAGCATGTGTCTTCAACCATGACTTCTCTGAAACTCTGTATTTGTAATTAACGTTTCCCTAGGGCTATACTCTCATTTCTGATGGCAATAGTGCTCTCTTGGCTTATTGGTTTCTTCTAGCGCGATGTATTTCATTCATGAAACATATTGAATTCATGCTTACTTATACATTATCATTGGTTTTTCTCTTTCAACTGCAGGAGCAGCTGTGATCTGCAGAAACTGGTTCCACACCTTTTCATTTCAGTAGAAATCAATTCATGTATCTCCATTAGCATTAAAATATGTAGGTTTTTGGCTCATAACATGTGATAAGGGTTTGCAAAGGCCATACAGTTCCAGTACTTGTTTCAGACAGCCGGCTGTGTTAGTCTGTAGTGCCATCAGCTTCTAATTTGTTTAACTTCCTCTTATTTAGCTTACCAGGAAGAGAGGAAGACTGCTCCACGATCTTGGTATGGATGAGAGAGTTGAAAGAATGTTGGTAATAGTCAACATTTGCAAGAAATCTTGAGCTTAAGAGTTTTGTCCTCGTTTTGGCAAAACCACAGACAATGGAAAGAAGGAAAAATTATTTAGGTTGGATCAGTTTTTCTAAAAAGGTATACCAAATATGTTTACTTGAACATTTTACTTAGTTCAGGCAAACCGAAGTGATGGGAAGATTATGTTCATGCAGAAAACTGTTCATCAAGTTCCTCCTGTAGCATTCATTCTGCTAAGAGAATGGAGTACTCAAAGGGCCTTTAAAATACAGATAGAGAAATCATGATCTTTAGCTTATTCTTTGTTGCTTCTGATATAATGGGAGTGATCTTTAGAGTTAGCCTGCAATATGAAAATGCTGTCTGGGTCTAATTCTTAAGGCTTTGACATGCAATGGGTGCTTCAGAGCACTGTCTGTCCCTGCTCAGCCTGTTGTGGTTAATTCCTTCAGTCAGAGAATGGGCATTTTGATTCTTTCAATGGAGTGAGTGACTGCTTCACCATGTGGAGCTCGGCCTGAGGTCCAAGTGAATCAGTTTAGTTGTTGAAGTCTTATGTTATGTACTTTTACTGCTATACTTCAGCTTTTGTGCAAGATCTCTTGCAGTGTAAAGCAACAGAGAAGGGAAGGTTTGTCACTGCAGTCCCCACTGAGATGCTTAATTCTTTTCATTTGGAAAGTCCAGAAGAAGGATTTTTGATCCTCAAATGCTTTTATTCTTCCTCTGAAACTCCTGAAAGAGGAGGTGAATGAGAATGATGCGCGTTAATAACATACACTGGGTTCTGGATTTGTAGGAAGGGAACTGCCTATTCTGCTTGGGGGGGAAAGAGCTGGCTGCCAATCACTCTTCCAGCAGCGTGCTGTGAGATGTCACTGCTAAGTAATATTCTCAGATAAATTTTTGCATTTTTCTTCTATTACTTGTTTAGAATTAATATTGTAACACAAATACATTTATAATGTCTTTTTTGCCTTCTTGATAAAAGGTGTAAAAAGATAATATATTGTTTTAGCCATTTATTCAAAAGAAAAACATGACCTTTGATTAATATTTCTATTGAAGGTAAGCAAAACATGAAAGTCAAGTGAAGGAAAGGTTTAAATGTTTCTCTGTAGGTAATGGCATTTGACTGATAACTTTCTTCTCTACTGCATTTATAAATTAAGTACGTACAGAGTTTGGTGAATGTTGCTGGTGGAGAAAGTTTGCTTAGTGCTGTTTTTAGATGCAGCAACAATACTTAGTGGACTCTTGTTTTAAAAATCACTTTCCCAGTTCATCTTAAGTAAAGTGAAAGTTAAAAAAAAAAAAAAGATGCTGCATGTGCGTGCTTGTTGTCTTGCACCCTCTCCATTACTAATCTGACAATTCCTGTTGCAAAAGGAAATTATATTAATTTCCACAACCATATCCTTCCAGACAACTTCCCAGCTTTCTCTTTGAGAGTCTTCATTTATAACCTGAAAGTTTGAATTCTAAAGCTGATCTTGTTTGCAGGTTTTACCTTAATTGCCGTTACTTACTCTATGTTAAATAGCGTCTTGAAGTACTATAAACTGATATGCATTATCAGCGCTATGACTAAATTAATACACTGCCTATGTTGTTAATCTTGTTCTCTAATTTTAGATTCCCTATTTCATCATCCTCCATGTGATTACCTTCTTAACTATGTTAAGAGTAGGTTATGACAATGTACTAAGGATGATGATTTTGTTAGAGTTAATCTGGGCTAGGGTATAGTCCTTTAAAACATCCTTCTTGCTCATTTGTGAAAGTCTCAAAGTTTCTGCATGCCAACCACGAAATTATGGGTCATGAGAAGTTAAAGGAAAGCATGTTCATATTTTTGCTTAGTTTTTGGCTGGAAACTGTAGAAATATGATTTGGAAAGATATTTTTCTGTTGCATTTTTGTACCTGAATCTAGATTAGTTGGAAAATTCTGAAACACTTTCACTTTTTTAGATGAGGTTGTTTTGGCATTTAATGAAGGTAATTTTAAATTTAAATCAATTGAAAGAAAATGGACTAATTCATATGTGAAGATCAAATTCCTCTGATCCTGGAATAAATAACTCACAGTGGAATCATGAAAAAATATTTCTCTTTGCCAATGTTTAATCTTATCCATGTAGAGTATCCCAGATGATAGTCTGTAAAATCATTTCAATATTACCCTTTTCAAAGACAGAAAAAGTTACAGGAGAGAGACTAGCCAAGTAGTTGCATACAGATAGTTTGGGGGGGGGGGGGGGGGAAGGCATTTGGGGTTTTTAGCAGTTGGAAAATAGTACAAGAAAACCTGATAGCTCTACCCCACCCTCCAAGAGATGCACGAATTCATCTCCTTGTACCTGGAAGGCTCCTTTTCAAATTGCTCTTTGCAGAAACTTTCACAAATTGGACTGAATCTTGTCCTGCTTATGCATTATCCAGTTGCATATTTCTGAAGTTTCTTCCCTTATTTAACATCTGTCTGTTTTGTACTGCCTCGGAGACGAGAATGATTTTCATATTCATGGATGTGATTACCTGTTGTTATTCAGTTTAACTTTTTTATAATTTACCCAACCTGCCTGCTCCAGCAGGTTGGCAAGGAGTAACTTTATCTCTAGCCTTGAGAATGCTGGATGTAGATCATGTTGGAGAAGGGTTTTCTATTTATTGGTGACAAACCAAAACGGGAGTTTGTTGCCTATATTATCTCTGCTTACTGAAATGTTGTATTAATACTTACAGATAACTTCAATTGTATTGGAATGCTGGTGGTTCTTGTATTTTTTTAACTAAAACTATTTTATGCAGAATGTTGAGTTTGTCACCAGGCCCTTTGACAGGCTTTGCAGTCTTGTTATCAGAAATGGTGCGTGTTGGTCTCTGGAATAGTCCAAGTAGAAAAATGAAGTGTTTTATGTCAACTCAGCTTGTTTGATAGCTGAAAGCAAGGTATGTTGCAGTAGTTCATATGTTCACACAAATTCTCAGTGCCATTTCAGATGACGGAGACGTAGAAGCTGCCCTTGCGGTGTAGGCCTCCCTTGGGACCTGTGATCAGTGGGCTTGCCACAGGAGGTTGCCATGGCTGCCACTGAGCAAGAGACTTACCTTTGAACACCTGACTTCTTTCAAGTCCTTTGTTCAAAAGTGATCTTGGTTGTGAAAATCATTCTCAGCAGAATGATTTTCTTACTGATGCACAAGACTAAGCATGTGAAATTTTAGGGGCCAATCAGAATTGTGCAATAGGTTACCATTTCAGCTCCTTTGCACTAAGGCAGTGAAAGCTGAAGTAACATCTTAACTCATCTGGGATTTTGTTGGTGATCTAGGCCTTAGGGAGATGTGTGTGTGTTTTTTTTTCTTAATGTCTGAAGTAGAAAAGAAAAAAGTGGAAGGAGAAGACTTAAGACAAGAACTCAGCTGTTCAAAACACTGCCTGGACAAACAAATAAGAACTACCAGTGGGCATACAATTTAATTGCTTTCTAGGTTCTTTAATAGCATGAAAAAAACAAAGTATCTGCAAAACCTATTCCAGTATATTTTTAAAAAGTTATTAAATATAGATTGTGATACATGCTATTTTCTAAAGTTGGAATTTAATGTGTTAGTTATTTTTGAAACCATAACTCTTCATTGCTTAAGTACTCTGTGCCTTAAAAAGGCATGTACTTAGGTTACTCTGAAAGTAATGGCCCCACTTTGTTTCCCTGGAAACTACAACAGATACAAAGAGCACAATAACACTATTTGAGGGAGCAAGTTCTCAGCAACAAAACACTTTATTGAAAAAGTCACCACCACTAGCTATACATATTCGCCAGCAATGAAGAAGAGCAAGCATGCTGCATCTGCATCAGTGGAGATGACCCACTGTTTCACGGCTGTTATGACAGCATCATTGGTAGGAAAATGTTGCCTATGCAGTCCATCTTTTATCATCCCGAACAGATGAAAGTCAGAAGGCACCAAATACAGACTATGTGGTGGATATAGTAGGACAGTCCAGCCAAGATTGGCAATATCCTCCACAGTATTCAAAGTGATATGGGACTTGATGTTATCATGTTGCAGGAAAAAGGTTGTGTTCTTCTCTGGCCTGACTCTGGAAGTTCAAACCTTAAGTTAGTGTCATGGTGTAGTGATCAGAGTTGATGGTTTGTCCAGGTTCCAGGAAATCCAGATGGATCACCTTTTTCCTATCCCAAAAGACAATACATATCCCTATACCTGCTGAGGGCTGCATCTTGAACTTTTTCCTTTGATGGAGAATCCATGTCACTGCTCCATGGACTGCTGTTTTGATGCTGGCTTGTAGTGGTGACACCATGTCTTGTCACCGATAATGATGTGATCCAGGCAACTGTCACCTTCAGCCATGTATTGGTTCAATAGAACCTGACAAACTTGCATATGCTGTTCTTTCTCTTCCTGTGTGAGCATTTGTGGGACTTGCCTGGTGCAAGCTTTGTGATATTGCAACATTGCCACCATTGTTTCCAATGCATTGAAGCTGATATTGAGCTCTGTACACAATTCCCTGACCGTAATCCACTGACTTGTGCAGGTAAGCTGACTGACTGGATGCTCTTCATTTTGTGGTGTGACAGCTGTGCATGATCGTCTGGAATGTGGCTTGTCTTTCAACTGGTTGTTGCCACTGCTGAAATGTGCCACCTGCCACCTCACTGTGCTCACACCCACTGTTTGTTCTCCATAAATGCTTAGAAAGCATCAGTCAGTGGATGCGATTTTTTCCATGTGGAGTAATTCAATGACACACACTTGCTTCATTCTCACTTCCATTTCGGACACCATTCTGTCAGTTGGCCCCTGTGCTGCCATCTGTCGTACAGCAATAAAATGTAATGTAATATTGGTGAGAGGGGTCAACTTCTACTGCCATCTGACCAGCATCTGCCTCTGGCATAATGGAATATCATAATAAAATAGGAGGCATTACTTTCAGAGCAGCCCTCATATTTTCTGTTGTAGTTAACAAGGTTAATCCAAGGAAGCTGATTTCCTAGGGAGAGGTTTCTCATGGATTAAATTATGGCTTTTTATTTCATTTTTTTGTTGATAGCTACATCTGTAATTTTAAGTTCCTTTTGTCATTTCAGTTTGAGTGAGCTGGTTTTCACGTTGAAGTTGAGAAAACCAATTTCAAAAGTGCCCTGGCAGATGCAGAAAGTGGCAGATTCATTTTTTTACCCATTTTTCTTTGCACCATGAGTAAAGACTAATACAGAAATAGGTGAGATGGAGGAGCAGGAAAATTAAAAAAAAAAAGTTAACTTCTTAACACAAATTATAATTAAACTGCTGTCATTGACCATACTGCTTCTAAGTAAGGAAAAGCCTTTTCTTCATCTACTTTGAATTCTAAAATGCTTGAGCTTTTAAGGTAATTTTTGTTCATTGTTCCTTTGCATTGAGAGCATTCCAGCTTCCATCCAAAATCAGCTGTTTTAATGTAAAAACTCTGCAAGTGTTTAAATTGTAAATTTCTTGAATAAGTCCAGAGTAGCTGCACTTCTTGGAAACTGAAATCTTTTCCTCCAGCTGTCTGAGCTGGAAGTCTCTATTTTTTTTTTATTCTTAAAGACCCAGTGATGTGTGACTAGAGCCAGTTTTTCAGGGTCAGGACACAGCCCGGTTTGTTTTGATTGTGTCTTCCAGTATCTTGCATTATCTTCTGTATGTTCTCCCCTGAGAATAACTTGTATGTTTTGGCTACATAAATGCCACAATTTCTTCTGGGGAAGGGGATAAGACTGAAGATAAATAGCTTCTTAAGTGTTTGCCTTTTGACAAGAACCACCTTGATTATTTACTATATGATTAAATCTTGCTGATAAATGTGCCTACTCCTTTTGGTCAGTTGAACCTTCAAGGTTGATGTAGTATAGATTAGCGCAAACCCCTGCTACTTACTTAATGTGAAAAGGAAAACCTGAGCAGAGGTGATCTTCAACAGTCTACATGGTCAGGAACTCAAATTTACTCATCCCTTGACTGAATTCTCTGTTTTATAACTGATGTACTTGTACCAATAAAATGTTTATATATGTGTATTGCTTGCAGAGCAAGTTCTGTGTTCTGTTCATGTAAGAGCTGCACTGCTGTTCTCAGGGTATGTTATGTAATGCGAAGTTTTCACTAACAAAGTATTCCATTGCAACATGCAAGTGAGGTTTTTGTGGAGTGATTCCAAGTTTGTTTTAGGGAAAAAACAACAACAAAATCTGGGTAATATTATTTTACTGATTTCGACACCTAAAACTATGTAGGTTAGAATGTTAAAGTAGAATTTGAAGCTGATATAACAGTCATCTGTACTATATAGAGTTTCCTTCAAGTTTAACAGCTGGAAATCAAGAAGCTGATTTCTTTCTATAGAACTCCGTGACATTCCTGCTGTTACAGTAAGTACTTAAAAAAATAAATAAATAAATAACATACAACTCTTTGCTGTTTTGATTCACTTCATAAGCGTTCTTTAACTATCAGTTTGTTTAACGTATGAGTCTCATTTTTGACATAGAGCTCAAATTCTTCTTAAGGGTTCCTATGAAAAGCTGGATTTCTCAAATGCAACAAGTCACTTTCTGTGGCAAACCATTTTAGGTAGTTATGATTCTCAAATTGCTTGATAGACGAGAGGTTATTTTCATGGGTGAAAAAATAAGTGTTGCAGCAGGAACTTTTATTTTATATAATATGTAATTTTCAAAAACATGGAAAAGATTATTATGCTCAAATTGGAATTTATTAAGAAGTTTACTGCTTAGAGTTCAAACCTGGCAGTATGCTGAGTGTGGTTAAACTTCATTAAATGCATTAAATTTAAATGCATCCAGACATTTTTCTGTGTAACTGCCTGGTACAGGAGATAAACTTATCTTTGTAGTGATCAAATTGTGAACCTCCTTTTTCATCTAATGTGGTGGTACTTAGGCTTGCATTCTGAAAAGAGCCTGAAGATATTGGGTGGCCAAATCTCAGAGATTGGTAGTTAACTCCTTTTCCTTTGAAGATCATGTGCATCTTTGTATGTCCTCAGAATGTGTGCATCTCTGAAGTTGCTGACTTTGATTTTCTTTTGGTTTATTGTGAGAAGTACGAAGGATTTAATTTTTTACATACAAATTTCCCAGCTTTGAGAGGTTAAAGTACTGATGGGACATGAGCATCATTCAAGACAAATGTTATCCAATCCTCTTTTTCTCCTCCATTGTAGTCCCCTTTACGTTGGATCTTTTTTCACTCAGTCCTGCTTTCTTATTTGTTTTAGCATCTCCCTTCTCCTTTCAGTTCTTCCTTGCTATTTTCTGTGTATTTCTTCTCCTGTTGTACAATTAAGAATAATCTGGCCTAAAGCCCTCTGTTAAACAAATGGATTCTTTGAAATGGTGTTTTCACATCTGCACTGGAAAATTGTGAGAAGTAGGTATATGTTGCTGATAGAATTTCATCCTCCAGGAAATGTCTTATTTCAGCTGTAACTTATTATTCAATAGTTGCTGAAACTAAAAATATAGAATAATGAGATCTTGCTAACACTTCCAGTTTTTCCATATCGTCTGCTAATCTGGAAGTTGTTGTAGTGTACTAGGGATTTGGATGGAGAAGATGAGAATTAAGAATTCTTATCAAAGTCTGCCTCAATTCTGAGCTATATTGCTGTTGAAAAATTGTTGGTAATGTAGCTGATTTCTTAATACATTCACTTTCTTCTTGGAAGTGACTTTAATTATTTTGGACTTAATTTTTTTGTTACTGCTTGTGTTTGTTGCCAGTGACTAAAAATGCTGAAATATATTGCTTCGCTTAATTCCCTCACCCCCATCATGAGTGAGTTGACTTTTTTTGGATAATATCCATTTTTTTGGTGTATTGTAATTGTCATTTGAATAAGCAATCTAAAGAACATATTCTTATATTTTTTCTGCTTTTGTGGAAATTAAACATGTCCTTTATGGAGGAGAAACCATGAGAGCTGCCATCTGAAATGCTCTTTGTTCTTTCCTACCTCTTTCCTACTGATGTCAAACAAGTGTAAATTAAAAGAGCTGTATGTTTTTTTCCCAGTTTATTGCATAAATTTATGATGAGTACTTGTGTACTTGTTACTAAGTGATATTAGCGAAGCTGAGAAAACTGATTACTGAAATTTTCGAAGGAGCAAGGACCCTCTTATTGCTGGATGAAATCCTGTCTGTGTACCAACAGATCTGGACAACTTACTCTAGATAAAACTTTATCAGGGTCTTCTAGAATTAACAAACTCATTAAAAACACCTTCTTTGATCCAGCCTGGGATGGTGTTTGTTTGTTTTTACTACGTGTGTTTTCTTGACATTTTATATAACCATCTTGTCATGGACTAATATGGGCAGATCTTTCTCTTCTTTTTTTTTTCAGATAAAATACTGTCTTGGTACTCATGTAGATCAGATACTCCTATCTCTGGTGCAATGAAAGGTATTGCATCATACTGCTTGGTGAGATCTCAATACAGAAGAGTTCTTTAGTCTCAGTAGGAACATGACCAATGTATTTTAGCACTGAATTTCAGTTGGTCTGTGAAGTCTTTGATGTGTTATTTGGTTTTTTCTCCCATATTAATACTAAATGGCAGTTACAACCCATTACGAATACATTATTAAATTCTAGCAAAATATTCATCTGCCTGGTGGATTTCTTCTCTATAGCAAAGAAGGCAACAGAAGCCTCCATTGAGCCAAATGAGCACATAGCTTTTGAGGTTCGCGTGTATGCTCACAGAGTTTTTCTTCTGTGAACTAGCTTAGGATTTACAGCTAGGCTGCACACTCTGTTGTATTAAATCTGTCAAATTTATTATCTGAGTTGCTAATCCAATAAGCAAAATTTCTGTTTTCTGAATAGGCTCATATTAAAAAAAAACTGCATTCAGGTAAAGGTGGGGCAAAAAAAACCCAACAGCAAAAAACCTTTGAAGGCAAACAGTTACATCTTTAGACATCTCAAAGGACTTGTTTTAAATTTAATGGTCTTTACTTAGAAAATATTTTAAGGTAACTTAAAGTATTTTTATTCATTTTGTAAATCTTTTGAAATTTGCTCCGAGGTGGATTTGGAGCATGCTGGGACCAGTAATGCTCTCCTGAGCTTCTTGGAAACAACAGAGCAGCATTATGCTTCAGGTGGCTATTGACTAGCAACTTGGTCTAGAGGGAGGTGCCCCTGCCTATAGCGGGGGGGTGGAACTAGATGATCTTAAAGGTTTCTTCCAACCCAAACAATCCTATGCTTCTATGGTTTGCTTTTAAGATTAGTCTGGTAACAGCAGAGTTCAGCTTCACCTGTCACCAAAGAGCCTTCTAAAGAAAACCAGCACTAGTACAAGTCAATTACTTGTGCTAGCTATGAGTAATAGCAACAAGTGGATGACTGTATATAGTAATCAGTGTTGTCGGAGTGTATTCCTATCATTTATAGGAGAACTTAATTGTTCTTAAATCCTTTCTTTTCCTCAGATTATGGAAGAAACAAACACACAGATTGCTTGGCCATCGAAGTTGAAGATTGGAGCAAAATCAAAAAAAGGTACTGTTTTTTTTTTATTCATATTGTTTGGGATGAATTCTTAGAGTAAAGCCATGGAACAAAGAAATTCTATCTGTAGAATAACCTTATAAATAGCGGATATCTGAATTATTTTCATTTCAATCTTTTTCTTTACATGAGAGTTTCTTGTTGAAATTTTCAACTTGATATGGATATCTGACGTATAAGTCAACATAAAGTAGCTTGCGCTTCTGCAGGTACTTTAACAATACTGATTTACTTCTGTCTTCAGTGTCCATACTTGCTTCTGTGTAATTCTACATCTAATCTGAATGAGTTCTTTATCATAGCCAAATATAGTTCATTTTTTTGGTAACATACATTAGTGGGTCTTCATTTTCTGCTTAGTTTTGTTTTCTTTGTCCTTATAGATTGTGAAGATGTGTGTTGGTTAAACCCAGTTAAGATAACATATATTCTTAGTATTCTTGGCAGTGAAGGTCTGTATGCTTCTTTGGTTTCTTAAAGAACTGAATTAGGGCTGTTCCTTGCTAATGGCTGGTATTTTCTCTTCGAAATTGTGCCTCTTTTAGATGTTCAGACTACTAAAATGTATGAAGAATACCGTTGAGAAGGTCTTCCTGAAATTTGCCTTGTGGTTCTGTTCTTAAGGAAATGCAGCTGAATGGAAATAATACTTCCTTCTCTGCAGGAAAAAAAAGCAACTAGGAATGTTTTTCAGCGTTGCTTGTATTTTTGTCCAGGCTGATACATATTTAAACCCATGAAAGTAGAGTTCAAATAATTTCTGTTTTGTTTAGAAAGTATTGGTGGAGTTGTAGCCAAACTTTGTAAGTGAAGAAGGTCTTATGAGAAGAAAAATAATCTCTTCAGAAACATACAGGTTTAATAACATGGTGTAAAGTAAGATTCAGTTTCTGAGGTGCTGTCCCACATACTTTTGAAGTATGAATTTTCTACCTGTATAGAGGAAAAAATTGAACTGGAGAAGTGAAAACAGGGAGCAAGAACTCAGACTGGAAAAAATGCTGTTATTGTGTGTGTGTATTCATATGTGGGACTAAGTTGCTGCAAATCCAAGCATAGCAAAAGTTCTTCAGGAAACTAAGGCAGAGAAGGAGGGTGATGGTAGGATGATGGTAGTTGTTTTGGTTTTTTTTTTTTCAAGGGAAGGAAAGAAATAAAGCAGTGCTTCACTGGTTTTCTTGCCAAGTTAAATGAGCCTAGTTCTGAAGCTGAAAAGCATGGGTGAAAGGCCATGAAGAGGGCTGAGAGAGTTGGCTGGCTTGAATTCTGGATTGGTACTTAAAAATGCAGATCAAGTAAATTTAAACTCTTTTTAGTCATCTCCAAGACAAAATAATGTTAGATTGTAGATGAGGTTCTGTAAATACATAGAATGGAATTGAATACTGGGGAAATAAAATAGCTAGAAGTTATGAGCTGGTAACAATCAAAAATCGATGGTAGGAGAAAATAAGTGCATCATACAGCTGGGCATACTGAGTGCTTCTTCAGTGAGAGTGGTTATCTTGGAAGGCCATCATGCCAAAATAAATTTTAGATAGCAAAGGGCTGCAAATGAGGCATTTGAGCAAGATGCTGAACTATTAAGTATGTTTCAAATACCTATGAACTGAAGGATGGCTCTTGAGTTAAGACTTTTATTCTCTAGCTAGCTTTATTCTGGAAAGGTGTATATATATTCACCTAAGATAGTAAATTACAGCATATGTACAAGGAACCCCTTAACCCAGAGGCTCCCATTTCTTGTGAAATAAAGAGTAGTTTATATATTCTGTTTACATTTGGTGTCAATTGTTTGCAATTCTGTAACTTTCCATCTGTGGCTACAGCAGCTGTTTATATGGGGAAAATACTCTAAGTGTTTAGCATACTCTAGCATTGCTTAATGACGCTGTGATTGAGTGGGGAGTCTGAAACAAATAGCTGGCCAGCTCTCAGCGGACTTGAACTCTGAGAACATGCTATCTTTTGCCATCTCCTTGGCTGGAAACTGAGTGCCTGATTAGCAGTCATTCAGTGAGGGAGAAGCAATTACCAATGCACAGTGTTGTAGCCCAGCTGTATCTTGTATCCTAGCGTAATCAAAGCTAACCCCACTTTTTCATATAACTTTCCGCTATAGCTTGCCTGTGGTTTCAGTAGCATCATACTTTCTCCGTGTATGCTGTGGCCTTAGGTCATTCACAGCTTTCATCCCAGAAGATAAAGAAAAATCATTAGGTAGACTTCTATCTGTGCTGCTTTTGTCATGTCAAGTCTACTATGAATTATTTGCTCTTGTTGCTGTTTTTATTTTTTTTGTTTGAGGTTTTTGATGCTATTCCAGGAAGGACAGCACATTAGTTGAAATATATAGACAATCTGTCCATAATAAGGTTCAGAACGGATCTGAAGATGAAGTTCTGTACAAGCCCTTGCATCTTTTGCTGATCATGTGAGGAAAAATTTGTGATTACAAAGATGAAACATTCAGGGTAAAGACTTCTAAGTTGCTAAATTTTATTTCGTGTTATACTCACTACAACTTTTACAGTGATGATTGTGAAATACTATATATTTTGTATTGTAATAGGGGTTCATTCACTCAGACTTGATAATGTTTTCTAAAATTTTAGAATTGCAAAATACCTGTGTCTGAACTTATCATATATAGAATTTAAATGACTTGCTAATTAAAAATTCTATTTCAGTATGAAACAGAACAGCTCTTTACAAAGACTACAATTCACAAATCAATTATCAGATCTCAATACGTAGAGACCGAAATAGGAATTTCCTGGCTTTAATGAATACCGGATGCTGCAGTCTTGCTCAAGTGATGAGGGTAAAGTATTCTCAAATGCATATTTAGAAAATACACAAACAGATATGTCTTCTAGTAGCATCTTTAAGAAAGCTATTTGTTCAGGTTTGCAAAGAGATTCCATATCATTAAGGCTTTAGAGAGGGAAGCGAAACATTGGGAAATAGCTCTGTGATGCTCAGTTCCTCTCTGCCAGTGACTGAAACTACCAGTTCTGAGCCATGTTCCTCTGGGATGCAAGGGCTGGATTTCAGGGTGGACCAATGACTAATCTTCTGGAGGTTTCAGATCTTCCCAAGGTCAGTGAATTACAGATCTAATTGGGACAGGGGGATTTTTATATTTGCTCTCTTGCAGTTAATGTACATCTTCACTCTAGTATGGTCAATGTTGCTTAGGAATGCTGTTAATTGTCTCGAAAAGATTTATTCAGTAATACTCAAGTCCACAGCAGGGCATTAAACTCTAGATGTCAGAGCTAATTTTTTGCCTTCTTCCTTTCCAAATACTTCTGCCTCATTCTTGGTCCTTTTGTTTTGTTCAGCCCTTCATGCTATGCTGTCACTACTGTTCATATCCTCATACGAGGGGACCAGGATGCATTAAGACTAACTATAGGTAATTTTTACTGTTGGGTATGCCTTTTTGTGCATTTGCTAGCTGCTTGAACCCACACGCTATCCTCAGTCTTCTTCATTACATGGTTGTAATGTAATGTCTAATACGTGGAAACTGTGCAAGCAGGTGAAAACTGTCATAGCAGCAGCACGTGGCCTAGTGGTTGGCAGCCCTGCACTCTGCAGGGGAGGTTGAAACTAAATGATCTTTGAGGTCCTTTTCAACCCAGGCCATTCTATGATTCACACGCTAGCGGTTTAAAGTGCTCTCTAGGAACTTTGGGAAATGAGTGTACAAGATCTTAGATTTCATGCACATTCACCTCTTTGATTTCTCCTTTTAAGGTTTTTACTCCCTCTCTCTCTCTCTCTGTGCCTTTGTATTTCAAGAAGATAGGAGGATGTGTGTGTGCTGAGAACACAGGCAGCCCTGCACTAACTTTTGGCCAACAACCGGCCCGCAAATAAGTTCATCTGGAAAATTAGTGACACTTGGCAGGAGTGAGTTCAGAGAGCTGGAGCAGGAAACACTTGGGGAGATTAGAGAAGGTGATAAAGGGAAATGTGAAGTAAACTGAGAGAATAGGGAAAACCCAGTGTCTCTGAATCTCTGGTAATAAAATGCTGTACATGGAAGATTGGCTTGCATATGAGCATTTCAGCATTTTGTTTGCCAGTTTTTAGTGTCACATGTGCAGACACTTCATAATTTACACATGTTCCTTGGAGAGATTACCTCATTTCATAACACACAAATGCATCCCTGACCATTGCAGCTATTGGAACTGAGCTGAATCCCATATTCACACAAAGGTGTGATTGCTGTTCAGTGAAACACACAGCATAAAAGCTGGATAATGCCTCAGAATTGTTTATTGTGGTGGATTGTGGATCCAGATGAAATGTTGTCAATGGCTGTGTTTGAACAGAATATTCTCATTCGAGTCAGTGGGTTGATTCCCTTGCAAGTAAATAGGGTGCAGGTAAGGAAAGAACATTCTGTATGTGTTCTGAAATTGCGCACTATGTCTGCCACACCGTAGATGACTGCAGTGCTCCCTCTCGATGCTCCATTGGCACATGGCCTGTGGTGACCATGAAGCATTACCTGAGGCACAGGAGGAGAGCCACTTAGCAGACTGGCTATCTGTCTCCTTCCTTTACAAATTACAGTACTCTGTACCAAGATCTCATAGCAGAGAAATGGCCCTAGTCCTCAAAAATACTTAAAACTGAGACTAAAGGAGCAGCCACTGGGGAACTTTGAGTATTGTGAGAAGTATGTGGCATAAAGAATGGTTCGGCACTCTCAAAGCAGGAGTTTCTCACTGCGTTGCTGTTATTTTGTAATAAATGCAAAGTTGGGATAAATTAGTAGTTTTCTCTACTTCCAGTGATAGCTGAGAATGCGGCAATACTAAAAGGGTTCCAGAACATGCTTCTAAATTGTAAGTTAAGTAACCATCTTTCCAAATACCAGGAGGCTTGGTGTACTTCAGAAGCTGGCATGTTTGCAAAGAGCAGTTATATAAACTGCAGTTTTACCCAAGAATTTGGCCAAGTCTGAGTTTAGTCAAACAAGCATAAAAGTAACTAAAGATTACCTAATAGACTATTTACTTCTGTCTTATATAACAGCTTATGTTGAAAACTGTAGACTGTTTCCAGCGGTTTGGCAGCTACAAGGCTGATGGCCCTGCAGTTTAAATATATAATATAGTGCTATATGTGTGCATCTATGTGCATGAAGAGGAAAAACTACACCTGTTGAAGAAAAAGAAATTAAAGTCTAGTGTTTTCCTTTGCTCAAGCGTTATTTGTATATGTTATTCCTACTTAGTGTATTTACAGCTATAATGGGGCTTTGTTATTCTGTATTTTACTTAAATGACTGATGGGCTGCAGAGAGATTAGTTTCTCTTTTTCGCAGTGTATATATACTCCGTCAGCTTTACTTTTTAACCTGAATTAGAACAAAATTCAATTTGTAAGTAGCTGTGTTGTGGAAAAACTGCTAGTGTTGGCAACGTGACATCTGTTAATTAGACCCACTGATCTCAAAGATATTTTTACCTTTTTGTTTTGATTGCAGATGTGGTGGTGGTTTCTTGTTTATTTGACTACTCTCAGAAACAAGGATAAAACAACTGGTAAAAAAACCCACCTCACAACCCAAAACCCAATATGTGCTCATGAAAACAGATTAGATTTTAACAGTAAGAATTATATATTAAAATATGTGTGCTTCTGCTTCAATAACTTTTATGCTCTGTACAATGTTATAAGAGCATTTCTAAAAGCATTACTAGAAATGAATGTTGAGGAAACATTACTTAATTTTACTTTTATTTTTTTAAAATCTAGATATATAATACTGGCATCATACAAAATAACCAGAGAAAAAAATCTTTAGCCTATTTTGTTACTTTCCTGAACTTAAGAGTGAGTGCCAGGCTAGCCTTGTTGTGCGTGAACCTCATAGCTGTTAGTATAATGTAGGGAGTTACTGGATCCTTCATGGAGAATATGAATCTAGCCCAGAACAAAACCATATGTGCAAGTGTATATGCAAGTAGAGGAAAATAAGCAACTGTCTTCTATGAATACAGACAGTGAGTTTGAGTGTTCACAGACTTCTTTACGTAGACTTAGATATTTATATTTTCAGATTGAGGTGATAAAGTATTTCAAATTCATCTGTTTTGTATGTACTTGGTGAATTGCTATTTAAATCTCAGGTTGGGATGGGGAGTTTTCAGCTGTATAAGAACCTGAGCTACAACATCAGGGCATACTTTTACTAAAAATTATAGGTTATTTACTTCCAAAGTGGTTCAAGTTGTGTAAAAAATATGTTCTTAAAAAGGGTAAACTTCCTACTGACACTTGATACCATCTTAGTTCTTTGAAGATTAAAGTGAATCCTGCTGCTTTTGTTGGGAATTTGAGCATGTAAACTGTGTTGATGGTCTTCAAGCACTTAGTCTCGCAGAAGCCCCTGAAGACTCATCACAGAAGTCCTGTAGTGTCATCCACTTCTAAAATGACTCTTCTTGCTTGTAACTGTACGGAACCTTTAAAAAGGTGTGAGAAATGACACGGGAAGCAAAGCTTAATGTGCTGGAATTGCTTGTATGCTTGCCAGTAGCTGATTTATCATATAGCAAAGATTTTTCTTAAGTTTAAAGACCATAGTAAAGACTGTAACTTACTATAGAAATGGTCCATAGCTTGTGTTTCTGTAAATGCAGTCATGCATTTTGTGACTTACTTCACGTCAGCGATAAATGCTGAGCCTGCCCCACCTGAGAAGGTGTTACTGTGTCACAGAACTGCCAAATACTTCGGATGTATTATTGCAGCAAGTATAGCAGTAATCTTTCATAGTTCTGGTCAATTTTTGCTCCTGACCTACTTTCATCTCAATGTGTGCTGCTTCTAGTTAAAGCTATTGTAGTTTCTGCTGTTCTCAAAAAAAGACAAAGCAAGAAAAATGGACAGCATAAGAGGTTAAACATGGGACTTGAGCAGGTAACTTTCCTACCTTAAATTCCCTGTTATGAAAAGCTGCTTAACTTATTTAGAGCCTTGTTTTACACCCTTATATTTTGATCAGGCCTTTGGAGTCCTGCAACATTGCATTGAGCTTTTGATGAACTATTATGTTGGCTTTAACTAGGGAAGTGAAATAGTGCAAATTTTGTGTGAAGAGAAAGCAGATAAACCTCTGTGAGGTGTGTAGATGCTTAAGTGTTTAAAGAGTAAGGTAACTCTTATCAGTTCATATTCAGACTTAAATGATTTGTTGTCTCAACATTGATTTCAGTGTAGATGAGTGGAAACATGAGTTCAAATGGTAAAATGCTATACTGCTTGTTGTCTAAAGCCTGTAAATGATTTACCACGTCCTAGTGTCAATTCTGCCAGCAGATACTGCTACCCATCCAGACTGGCTGTTGGTAGTCACAGGGCTGTGTGTGGGGATCCCCTTTGCCTGGAAGGGGGATGTTCCTGGCCAGTAGGAGCAGGGAGATGCTGAGGCCTGTGCATCAGGCCTGTGGTTCTGAGCTGTGGGCACCTGCTGTCTGAGGAGGGGAGTTCTCCCTCTGGCTGCCCATGGATCAACCTAGAGCTGTTACAGTAGAAGCTTTGGAAGCTCTTCGACGTGTTGCTCCTCATCTGTAAGTGGCAACAGGATCCTGGTGCATTAACTCAAGACACCTTCAGACAGTAGCAATAGGCAGGGTGGTTTTTTGGTCACCATACCACCAGAGCAACCCTATTCCCTATGTTTTGATTAATGATAAAGCTGTGCTCGATTACGCCTCTTCCAAGTGCTCCAACAGTAACCACTTTTGCTAGAAACAAAGTCAAGGGAGACAGAGCTGTTTTCGCAGCTGCTTACCAGCACACTTGTGGTCTTATCTCTTGCTTCTCTGCATGCCTGCTGTGTGTCTCTCTGTCTCCATAGCCACCTGCCAGGCAGCTCAGCACTCCAGCCTGGCATGCCCTGGTGTCCAAACCTGCTGCTGCAGAGGCAGTCCAGCACCAGTGCTTTGTTGGGCCTGTGCTCTTTCGTCAGCAGAATCTTCTTAAAGCTCTTTGCTTTTGGTTCCCAAGGTAAAAAGTGTAGGTCTGACTTTTATACCAGGTCAGTAAATGTTTTCTTAAAAATCTTGGCATCTACATGCTTTCTACTCGCCAGGCCCCATGACAACAGAACTGTTGGGTTGGCTGTTCTGTCAACTCTGTTGTGGGCTGTGTGTGCAGCAGAATTCCTGTGCGGCTTTCTTGACCTCACTGGAGAAAAAAAAACAACTAAGATTGATTCTGATATGTAGCTGATAACTTTGTATATAAGTAGAATTTAAAAAATATATTAACTTCATAAATTCTTCTTTTAAATCTACTTATGTCTGAGCAGCACGTGAATTTAGCAATAGAATTAGAATCATAGAATCATAGAATTAGCTAGGTTGGAAAAGACCTACAAGATCATCCAGTCCAACCATCCACCTACCACCGATAACCCCACTAAACCATGTCTCTCAACACAACATCTAAATGTTTCTTGAACACCTCCAGGGATGGTGACTCAACCACCTCCCTGGGCAGCCCATTCCAGTGCCTGGCCACTCTTTTGGGGAAAGTAGTATTTCCTAATGTCCAGCCTAAATCTCCCCTGGCACAACTTGAGGCCATTCCCCCTCATCCTGCCACTAGCTACAAGAGAGAAGAGGCCGACCCCCAGCTCACTACAACCTCCCTTCAGGTAGTTATAGAGAGCGATAAGGTCTCCCCTAAGCCTCCTCTTCTCCAGACTGAACAATCCCAGCTCCCTCAGCCACTCCTCATAAGGCCTGTGCTCCAGATCCCTCACCAGCTTAGTTGCCCTCCTCTGAACATGCTCCAGGGCCTCAATGTCTTTCTTGTGGTGAGGAGCCCAACACTGAACACAGTACTTGAGATGTGGCCTCACCAGGGCTGAGTACAGAGGGAGAATGACTTCCCTACTCCTACTGGCAACACTATTTCTGAGACAAGCCAGGATGCCATTGGCCTTCTTGGCCACCTGAGCACACTGCTGGCTCATGCTCAGCCGAGCATCGACCAACACCCCCAGGTCCGTTTCCTCCGCACAACCTTCCAGCCCCTCTGCCCCAAGCCTGTTGAGGTTGTTGTGGCCCAAGTGCAGGACCCAGCACTTGGTCTTGTTGAACCTCAGCCCATTGGCTTCAGCCCAGAGATCCAGCCTGTCCAGATCTCTCTGTAGAGTCTTGCTACACCCAGGCAGATGGACATTTCCTGCCAGCTTGGTGTCATTTGCAGTCTTACTGAGGGTGCTCTCAATGCCCTCATCCAGGTCATCAATAAAGGTATTGAAGAGGACAGGCCTCAGCACAGACCCCTGGGGAACACCACTCGTGACCGGTTGCCAGCTGGATTTAACTCCATTCATCACCACTCTCTGGGCCCAGCCCTCCAGCCAGCTCCTTATGCAAAGAGCGTACCTGTCCAAGCCAGGGGCTGCCAGTTTCTCCAGGAGAATACTGTGGGAGACAGTGTCGAAGGCTTTGCTGAAGTCTAGGTAGAACACATCAACAGCCTTTCCCTCATCCACCAGACAGGTCACTCGATCATAGAAGGAGATCAGTTTGGTCAAGCAGGACCTGCCCTTCACAAACCCATGCTGGCTGGGCCTGATCCCTGGTTGTCCTGCTAATGCTGCGTGATCTCCCTCAGGACAATCTACTCCATAACCTTCCCTGGCACCGAGGTCAGGCTGACAGGCCTGTAGTTCTCCGGATCCTCCTTATGACCCTTCTTGTAGATGAGAGTCAATGGAATGATTCTGTGTATTGCAGACAGTCATGTCAGCAGATGAATGATGCCATAGAATGTTTGTTTAGAATTCTAGTAAGACTTCTTGAGGAAGGAATGATCATTTCTTCTATCTGCAACTGTTTCATAAAAATCTAGTTTTATTCCAATGTGTTATGTAATTTGGGAAATCATGAGCTTTTTCTGTTCATCAAAATGGCATAATTATTTTTGTGCTTGACGTTTCTACAGCAGAACTAATGCTATTTTGCATTTCCATGTAGGTAATTAATAAACTTAATCAGCAGTACATTTGAGGTGAAATAAAACCAAATAATCTTATAATCTGAAATGCAGAATACCTTCATTTTGGATTTTGGAAGTTCAGTATAGTATAGAGAAGTATTTGCTTGATATTGTGTGGCTTTCCATAGCTTCGTTGAATTGTAGTTCAGATTGTCTGAAATGCTTCAAGATCTTGCTGTGATGGAATTGAAGTGTCTTGAACAGAAAAAAGATTACAGAAATACTTTGTCTTCATCGTCAGTGACAATCATCGGGATACAAGGTGATGGTCAGATAATTCTTATCAATCGAGCATACGCTGTTAGGCTTTAGAATGCATTTCTTGAAGATACAGCATAACAAACGATATATTTCTGATATATTTTTGTTAAAATTTCTTTCATTTCAAACATTCTTCATATTGTGGATTCTAAATATAGCCCAAGGCTGTGCCAGAGACCGAATGCAAACACACAAAACTATCATTGATAAAAACTTTTTAATGACTTCCTCTGGAAACTGTAATTAGAATCATATGATCTTTCTGGAGTAAGCAGTAGGAGAAAATATCTGAAAAATAGCTGTAGTATGGAATGGCTTTCTGAACTCTAAGCTTTTGATCTGAACAAACTTAACTTTGTATAAACTGTGCAAGTAATTTTATGTCTTGGTTATTGGGTAAGACTAATATTTCCTGTAAAGCAAGTCAGATCCATAAAGCAAAATCCAGGGCATAAATAGTGTTCTTGGGATACGTATTTTTTTTTTCTTCCCTAGATGTTAAGCTGTTAAGAAATAATAACTTTTTGAAAATGTTTCTCTTGAGCTCTGTTAGCTTGTAGATCTGCTGTGGCTGCAGCTGCTGAATTAGTGTTGTTTGTCTATTGAGACTGGTACTGTCCAGTGATGTTTATCAGCCAAGGCTAGTCACTGAAAGCTGCTGGCAGTGTTTGCCCCCTGTGTTAACTCACGTGGAAGGGAAAGGCAAATGGTATCTTGTTAATGGGAGGAAAGCTGTGGGGAAGGAACAAGTTGGGGATGAAGTGGAATGAGAAGGGAGAAACACCAAAAGGAAATGAGACTAATGGAGAGACCGAAGCAATCTGGAAAGATGTAGATGTGGTTCAGCAAATGGGTTGCAGGAAGCATGAGGATAGGGTGAAAATCTCAAAGAAATGAGGCTTTTGAAAATGGAGAATAATAGTTAATAATGAAAGTGGCATAAGAGAACAGGAAAACAGGTGGGTAGTGGAAAGAGGAAGGTGTTGGGGAGAAGAAAATGGTGTCAAGAAATATTCTATGTGGGGAGGAGGGTTACTACCCAGCGTTTGTGGCTCTTTGCCATGGGACTTCGGATACATATCCTCATCTTGGGTGTGAGGTCAGGCACAATTCCAAAGTTTGTACTGGGAGAGTGTCATGGGGAAAAGCTGGTAAATACCATTATGTTGATACAGTTTTTGATTGCTGTTTTAAACTGGTAAGTTAATACCTGCCATGCTACCATTCTTAAATCTAATATCTTAAAGCAACTTCCAAGAAGATTTAGCTTAGATGACTCCAATCTCAGTTAAATTTTTAACAGGTGCCATGTCTTAAATCAAAACATACATATGATTTAAAATACAAGGAATGCGAAGCATTAGTTTCTTGTCTGGGAATGAAGGATAATTGTACTTCCTGCTAAAGATTAAAAAAAAAAACCAACAAGGTCAGAATGTGTGCAAGTAAAATAAGACAACAAAAAGGATTCAATATGAGTGCAACTAGCATCTAGTTTATTAGATTAGTGTCCAGTGCAGTGTCAGATAATGTAAACTGCTTAGTTTTGTAACACTGGAGGAGAATAAGACCTGATAAAATAGGCGGAGAAAATATTGGGCTTCAAGAAAATGCAATCCATTTTGTGGAACTTCCTTTTGAAATATTGTGGTGCCAAACTGTTCCCATCAAGAATTTTGGCAATAAATTGGTACAATTATACCAAATTCTATATGTGCAAAGTATGCTTATGTGTATATTGCTCTTCCCCCTTTTCTACTATAGCAGTATAGAGTGAATTGTAGCAGTGCTGTTAGTGTTAGCTTTTCTGCCTATGGGTACTGCCTCTCCCTTGCAGAATTATAAATGTGAATTGGCATGTGTGTACATATACTTTAGGTCACTTCAAAGAAATCTAAGTTTTCAAACTGTGCACTTCCTAGAAAGAAAAAATCAGTCATGAATGTTTGGGTGCAGTGTTTTTTGTTCTCTTCTCTGCTTCCAGGAAGCAGGGAGACTGGGTGGCTGCCCACCCTTAAAGTGACTGCTATATAGCACTTCCGCTACGTTTTCTGACTATGTTCTAGTACTGGTCATTGTTTTCACTGATTATTAGTTGATAGAATGGTATGTATTTTTAAAATTATGCAAATAGCATCAAGGTAGCAATGCAACTTTTATTAAGAACGCACTGAAGAAATGATACAAGATTGCTAAAATCCCAGTAATAGTAATTCAACATAGGCTGTTTTGAGAAGAAAGGTGGGGAATACAGTGTTGAAGAGAGGGGTTTATCTGTTATTACATACCACAGGTTAAACAGATACTGCTGTGTGATGCTGTATCCCATAATAAATCAAACAGGGACATACTTTCAGATTCTTTGCTTGTAAATAAAGGGAAGAATTGTTTTACGTAACTTCTCACTAGCAAAGCCTCAGGAGTACTATTATGCCCAGTTATCAGTGCTGATCTTCAGGATTTGGACAACTTGGAGAAATTCCTGAGGAAAGCAGAGGAGACCCTTTGAAAACAAAGTAGGAAAAGTTTTTCTTAGTGTTTTGTGTATTAAAATAGTAATAAAGTTGATGTAGTATTAGTCAAAAGTGGTTGTTATCAGTGTCTTAGTACAGGATTATAAGCAAACGCTTCTGTTTAGAAGAGATTTATTATATATTACAGAGAACAAGGATAGAAAACACTGCAGGGTTGTTTGTGGTGGTTTGGTTGGTGGTTTGTTTTTCTTTTTGCATAATTTTTGCTTCTTCTCTTGCAATTTTAGTAAAACTTGTACCACAGTCAGCTGAAAATGAATGCCTTGTAACTTGTGTTTGAGTAACTACATTTAGGTTCCTAAATCTGTATCTGAAGGTGGTATCCTTTGCTGCTCTCTTCTCATCTGCTGGCAGTGAAAAGGAGTGAGCAGAGAGCTGGGGCGAGAGCGAGGTGCTGCAGGGGGTGTTCCTCACAGGGGTGGACTCTTCACAACACTTTGTCACTTTTTAGTTTCCACTGTTTCTCATTTCTAACCCCCATCAACATATGGCTGCGTTGTCTCATTGTCACAGCTAGTATGCTGCCAACAGCACTGCCTAAATGTTTATAACGGAGCAGTGAATATTCTGCTGTGCCAGCTGTTTTTGCTAGTGGGTGACAGGGTACCCAGATGTGTTGGTTTTTGAAGCAAAAGCACTTCATGCAGCAGTTTGAGGGTGTGTTCCCTAGCCTGTCCTGGCCTTTTCAAGTGCAGAGAAGGTCAGGTGTAGAGGTTCGGGGGTATCTGTGCCTCACCTAGGAAAGGTGAGGCTGCAGAGGGCTGAATGAGTTGGTCAGGACTTGTGGGAGATGCAGGATTTCTTTGTTTGTCACTGAAGAGTTTCATTCTGAAAATGTTTCAAATTTCTACTTCCTCCTGTTGCATTGGGCTTTTTTCCTTTTTTCCCTGACCTTCTTCAATTGGTACTGGCTTAATAACTTTAATGATACAGCTTTTTTTAAAAAATGGAAAGGCTGTAGGTCACCTAGGGACTGAGGTACATAAGAACAAAGGTGCTAATTAAAATACTGACATAACCTTGTGCTCAGCTTTGACCTTCAGGGATTGCAGCCTAGCCATGATAGCGTACTGGTGTTGGTCATGCTTTTGAGTTTCTCTCAAGCAACCTTTTTGATTTGTAAGTCTTGTGTTTGCAGATAGCTTTTGGAGTGACTCTTATGCCTGGTCATAGCAGCAAACAAAAACAATTTTAGCTGATTTTTGTTAGACTAAAATAAGTTGAAAGGAGCTTTTGAATATGGCATTTATTGGTTGAATTATCTATGTTTATTTTTTACATTTCTTGACTCTACTTGAAAGCTAGAATTTTGACTTGTCTGCCTTGAACAGAAAACTTGTCTTCTCCCACAAATATTTAGACAGCTGAACTGTGGGGACAATTCTCAGCTGTCTTAATGTTGTTTGTCCACAGCTGCTTCAGTGCCTTTTATACCTTAAAATGATTGAACAGATTAGTTGCTAGAAAGGGGCTTTTTTTTTTTGCTGTAGGCAATTAGTGGAAAACTAGCACTGGAGGTTTCTCTACTTGAAATGGTGAATATAGAACTCAAAACATAAGACTCCTTGTCTTTGTTTCTCAGCATCTCAAATGGAACACAGCAACCACTGCTACCCTCTTCCTAAGTGAGTGTGTTCTCTACCTGAAGGCCCAAATTTTCCATACCACACTATTTTCTATTTGTAATGTGCCAAGAATGACAATATTTGTATTTTGTCATCTGAAAGACACTTGCATGTGGGCACACTCTTCCATGAGTGGTTGCTTTCATCAGGATGGATGAGAGAAAAAGCTGAAAAGCTGGAGTTGTTCTGCTGTTTTGTCTTTAGTGTTTGGCGTGTGAGCAAATCGAAGGAAAGGATCTTTGTAGTCTTGTAGTCTCTATGTATTTGCTCCCTGTGAAGTTTCCTAATTAACCATCAGGCTACCTGTTGGACAATAATTTAACTAGGGATCATCTTCACAAGGCTTTGTAAGTGGGTAAATATTTTCCTGAATGTGTTGTTAAGGCTATCAATACATAATTGACTTAAAGATTTAAAGCAAGTCTCTTGCTGACACTGTGTTTATTGTTTGGAATGCCAGATTAATTACAACATGTACTGCAGGCTCTGTGTTATGAGCTGCATCTGCTTTTTGTTAACTTTCTCCATAAATGAGAAATTGTCAGTGCAAACTGCTTCTCATATTTTGAAGAAAAATCCCCTAACTCTGTAATTGTGTAGTTTAAAAATTAAAGAGCAGTTGTGTTTAGATCGCAAGTTAGTTCATTCCTTTTGTTTCTGGAGGAGCTGACCCAGGCATGGATGTCTCCTCCCTGTTTTGAAATAAATGAGATGACTGTCCCAGGCCATGCAAAACTTGGCCATTGGAGTTGATTCTCTTCGATCAGAGCCGTTTGACAAGCACAAATTCACAACATGCCCAAATTCACAACATGCCCCATGCCAGCAGCTGGCAGCACAGGGCTCATTTGCTTGAGTTATTTATATGAGCCTTCAGCATGCTACCATTTCAGAAGGCAGACAGAGCAACTAATTCTCCCTGCTTTGCATGCAGTGTATGTGAGAAATGAGAAACCTTTAAAAGCAAGTCACATTTGCTGGAGACTTGTTTGTGGTGGAATTGTTGAGTCTTCTGTGCTTGGTGCTGCTTCTACGCCAAACTAGGAAATCATGAATTAGTATTAGCTCAGAGAAAGACATGGTACTTTCTGGTCGTGCTTGTGAATGATTTTAGGGAACACTCAAAGTAGTGAGCGAGGTAGCAGGTGGGAATGGTAGAAAGGGAAGACCAAGAACCTCAAGGAAATTCATGAAAAAAATGACTTGAACTCTTGTCATTCCTGTAAGAAAAGTAGGAACAAAGTTTACAAGCTTTCCTCCTTTTGATCAGGGCTTGCTGCGTGTTCTGTAAAGAACAGCAGTTTGCTTGTACTCAAGCAGATAAGGCAGAGCCAAAACACAAGCACAGTTATGACAGGAATTATCGAGGGGCTCATCCAGTGAGAGTGCTTGGCAGTAATGGCCGTAAAACTAAAACTTCAGGCCCTGGAATGCAGCAATGCAAATTCATATCATTGTAATTAAATTACTTGAATACACATTTGTTGCTATCTATTCTGCTAACACTGGCATTAACTGATGCATTGTTCTTAGATTTCTAGGCTTTTCTTGCCATTAGCAGTAGCTGGCAGTATTCTCAGGGAGTGACTGGTCTTCTGTGTCATCCCCATCGTTCTATTTGAACTCAGATTTGGGGCACAAATTCTATTTAAATTCACATCGAGTGGGTGCTGAATAGGAGATGAATTTTTCAGATGTGAGTTTTGCAATTGGTCTTATGCTGGAGATAGATGTACGGAATTGATGCAGAGCAGATTCATCTGAACCATTTCCAAGTAGCTGTTGCTATATAGTTAAGCTGTCAGAAGATTGTTCAAATGTTTCTGTATTGCACTTGGCACTGTTCTCTTAAGAAAACAAAACCAAACTGCCTTTGCATCGTTCATTAGAAACACAAATGATAATAGAAACTTTAAAAACTTCATAATCCAGAAAAGGGATTTTTTTTCCCTTTTCATGTTGTGGAATTACCATACTAAAGCAGAAAAAGTCATAGTGTATTTGTAATTGTAACCAGAAATGGTACCCTTAATTACCTTTGTCTTTAGTCATCAAGTGCCTAATGCAGTGTCAAGAATGAGCTGTTCTTGTCTTTCTGATTGATGTTTATTTCCTATCAGTTCTCAGAAGGACTGTTCTGTTTGGTCTGTTAGCACAGGTGTACTCAGTGCAGTATTCTTTACTGGAAGACTGGTTGCATCCACCTTTTTCCAGCCACATAGTTGGTGCTAATAAGTTATTCCCATAGTTGCATAGTGTACAACTCACAAAGTGGGATGCAGCTAGCTAGAGCAATCAGGCATTAAAAGGAGCAGCAGTAATCAGGAGACATGAAGATGCGAAGTAAACGTAGTTGGATTTGGATGCAGGACAATTTGCGAAGAAGATTGTGCCTGAGGCATACATTTAGGTAGCAGAGTCAGATATTATGATGGCTTTTTCCCTTTTATTTAGCAAAGAACAGCCACGATGACCTTTCTTGGGAGTGTGTGCATATCATCTAAAATTATTTCCAGGCTTAAACACCAAAGTTGTAGTCTCGAATTTGACCACGTGTGCAGCGAAGATAGTGGTGCTAGTTCTCACTGGTATTTTTTAAGTCATCTATTACATTATTCTTACAATACTACTGTTTTTCCTCCCATTATTTTTCATTTTCTTTTCCAAGCATTGTGGTTCTGCATTTGAGCTTTCAGTTACAATGGCGATAGACTATTAATGAAAGTCATTGGTTCCATACTCAAAAATTAAGATATAACAGACTTTGTCACATTAAGGACTGCTCTGCTTGGGGTGTCTGCTTAGGGATGAGGCTGAAGAAAAACTATGCAGGGAGCAGCAGTATTGATGACATGTGCCTTCTAGTGTCTGAATGCGTTTACAAAATGTCTCTAATGATATTTAGAAAAAGTAAAAATAAAGAATCTAAGGTAATAATAGGAAAAGTGCTCTGATGAAAACTGTGTATCTGAAATGGAACTCTTCATGTTACTACAATTAATTCATTCTCATTTCTCCTTTTCAGGTTTTCTTCTCCACCTTGGCCTTCCCCTTCTCCCTTCAAATCCAATCACTATTCTGTTTAATTTGCTGTGCCTTCTGTTACCCCTCCCTTGTCTTGCCTCCTTGCTTGTGCTTTAAGAGAAGTCTTTTCCTCTGTCACTGGATCCAAAATCCAGTCATCAATAGTTTTACTCCAAAAATAATAAACTGTACAGGTAATCTATTTTTAAGCTTATCTGATATTTCTGATTGTCACTAAAGTTTAGAAGGACTAGAATTAAATTTCTGGTGTTCTGCACTGACATCTTCAAGACTGTGAGAAAATCTGAATACAGGATTCGGCCATGATTTGATGTACACAGGCAGCTGGTTTTGTTTCTTTCCATTTATGAGGTTACATCAAGCAGCTTTTACTTGAAGTATCCCATTAACATTTCTAAGGTCATCTTTTAAACTACCCTATATAATACATGAAATTTGAGGAACAAGATTTCACTTCTCAATTCTACCAGATGTTGCACAGTGTTTCTTCTTTGTTTTTGTGGAGGAAGATTGTGTCAGTGTTGCTTTACCCAGTCCCTGCTTCAAAAGTCTGTAGTTATGTGGACCCATCCATGTACACATGTGTCTGTATATGTATGTGTACTTTTTTAAATGCTGGAGAGAAGTAAGGAGGAGATGATAGGCTTCACCAATATACGTTGTTACAGTGCGGGACTAAAAGGTAATGCTCTGGTATCTAATGCTCCTCAGGTGTCTAAATGAGAGTAACCAAAAAGCAAAACGAGTCAAAGGTTGCATGTAAACTGCTTTCCCTGAAGCTGTGGCAGAAGCTTTCCACCTCCTGTGTCATTCCAAGTAGAACAGAAGTTCTTCTAAGGAAGATTTGGAGTTAAATGCTAGTAAGAGGGAAAGATGAGTCAAAAAAAAAAAAAAATCAGAAGCAGAGCTTCTCAGTACATGCATGCATATAGGCAGTGATTCCAGCTTTTCACAAGGGTATTTCATAATCATCTGTTCATCCACAACAAATAGATCCTCCAGAATGCCCAGAGCCTTAGGATGCATCTACTCTGAAGACACTGTTAATTGCTTGCAGCTCATTTTGAGTTTTGTGGTGCTTTGGCTGGGCTTTTGATGATCCCTACTTAGCCAGCTGAAATGTTTTTTTGATATGACAATGCTGCAGTCTAATTTAAACTATGTGATGGAAATAAAAATAAACAAAAGGAAACCCAATCCCATGGCATTCAGTGATATCTCTGAAGGTTCTGGGGGAAGGCTAAACTAGGAAACGACCCATCGCATTCTGCCTCAATACAAGTAGCTTCTTTCTTCTGCAGTTTAGATACCAGGGAGATAAGTGAATGCACTGAGGTGTTTTGGAGAGAAGGGTGAGAATTCTTCTAAACTGATGAGCCAACAGCAAGAAGTGCCCAAATGACAAATTTCTTTTCTCAATTCAATGAGTTAATTTGCATATGCCCTTAATTACGTGCATTTGCTGCATACTTCTTGCCTTAATGTTTTTTCTCCATGGAACTAGATTGAGCCTGTTTCAAGTCTATATTTGGCATTGACATCAAACCACTGTCTTGGCTGTTCACTGAATATATCCACTCTAACAACTGTGTACACACTATTTCTTTGATTATCTAAAAACATTTATTTTTTCATTGTAATTATCTCTTTTCTGCATTAATATTAATATTGACTTTTTCTGATTAATTCAGTGCTTTATAGACATATTTATCTTGTTGCTGTAGAGTGAATAGTGTTCTTTCTGTTGAGAATGTGTGTTCATTTGACTTGCTTTCTTTTTCGTATAACTTGTTGAGTCTTTACTATACCTTTTCAGCTGATAGTTACGTAACTTGTCCTTTTGTAACTCACCCTTAAAAATGCTCGGTCTCTTTTGTCTTTTTCTTTGAGTAGCTCAAATTCAGTTATACACATGGGCTATCCAGATCCTAATCAGCTTCTTATTGTGAATGACTGTCATCTGCCCTTGTGTTGCCCAGTTGTCTAGCTAATTTTAGAGTGGTGGTGTTTCTGTAATGTAAGTCGAGCCTATTCATCGGGTAAACAAGCTAGATGCGTAACTGTGGTTTGAAGAGCTTGCCCATTAAATGTAGTATCTGATTTACAGTGGATGCCTGCAAGTTAAAGGTCTAATTATTTGAAATACTTCTTGCCTGGCAGAAGTTAATGTAGATTCATTTGCAGTGGCACAAATGTGGTTTTGCTTGGAGGAATTTTATTTTGTTTACAGAAATGCTGCACACAATAGTAGCAAAAAAGCTGGAAGCTTGCTGGTAGAGCTGTGGACAAAAACGGAGGAGGTGGAAACACTGCCAAAGTGTGGAGTGAGGAATTTGAGGAGAGGAGCAATAAAAGGCCACTTCAAGGCAGGAGTCTGGCAAAATGAGGACTGTTGAGAAAAACATCCAGCGTTTTCTGTTGTGCAACTTCAGCTTTCTATTTTATGTCAACATTCCCCTATACTCAAAGGAAACCAAACTGTTAAAGCTGCATCTTTCCCATTCTAAGGGAAGATACTACACCTCAAAATAGATAAATGGTGGTACAGCAGAAATTTTCACTTTTTGCAAGATGTCAAATGTTAAGTCACAGTCTTTTCCAGCTTCTGATGGTGTACAGCCATATGTGCTTTCAGCATGCAGATTTTCCTGAAGCCTTTATTTTTTGTAGCGAGTAGTTCAAGAAGATTTGGTGTCTTATTTCTTCTTTCATAATAAGCATCTGTGTTTTTGCTGTAACTACACATTTAAAATACACTTCCAGTCAAGGGAACTGGTAAGTATGGAATTAAGTCTTGATTGTGTTCAGAAGCCTCCATGGGGGGAAGAAAAAGTGTAGGAGGACTGTTTTTGCAAAAATAAGTACAAAACCAATGTTCTTCAGGATAACATAGTTTATGCTATCTTAATCATAAAATCATAGAATCACCAAGGTTGGAAATAATCTGACCTAATTGTCATCTGGAGGAGAATGGCCTTGCTGTGTCCCAGTCGCCCAGAACCAGTTCTGCTGGAAGCTTACTCAGGAAGTGGGATCTTTCAGGTTGAGGCCATGTGCAGGTGCTGTGACAGGTGAGGTTAGTCTAGATACTGATAGGAGTGTGTCTTGTCAGTGTTATGGGTGCATTACACCTGCCAGACCTTTCTGCCAGACAATTCCCTTCTCATTTGAAACAGTATTATACATCTTATTTGGCGCTTTGATGAGAATGCATTGCTGTGCATCTCAAATAGTAAATATAGAGCTTTACCCAAGAAATATTTCTTCTGTTTCATTAGAGGTGAGATTGTAATATTTATTTTTAAAAATTGCTGTGTAACTGTAAGTACCATGGGATAAACAGTTGCACTTCAGAAAATAAGTAGCATGGAAAAGCTTTGTTCAGCCTTATCTAATGTAAGTGCAGCAGCCAATGGGCATCGCTTGCCACAGTCAATTGCTGACCAACTCTTAAATTTATGCTGCTAAAAAGTAATCATTTGTTTGGAACAAGGATTTTTAAGGTACTTTGTTCCTTATTGTTGGAACAGATACAGCAAATACTTAGGGAACCCAAATGAACAGTTTTAATTACTCTCCTGTATTGATGCATGAAGAACAGAACATGCTCTCTTAATCCTGTTCAGTGATATAAACCCTGAAAACAATTCTTGGTTACGATTTGGTGTCAGATTTTGCAGGAAATACCTTTTTGGTTAATCCAGACTGAAACTGCAGGTGAATGCTGATTCCTTTAGTGGCAGATTGTTTCTGTTGGCGTACAATCATTTAAGGACAAATGCAGCTGGGTCTGCAGAAGGAGGCTTGCAAGAAGCTTGGGAGAAACTTGCCTTTTGGTTAGCCTCTGGTAAGCCTGTTATAGTGTTTAATAACTGAAATAGGAAGTCCTTTGCTTTGATAATATACTGTTTAGCCAGGGGGAAAAAAAGGCAACTTCTTGTTTTCCTTTCTTATTTGACAGGTGAGCAGGATTTAGGATTTGGCTCAAAAAAAAAATATAATGATAGTGGCTTGATTGCAAAAATGTACCAACCTTGGAAGAAATTACTGTTCTTTAATATCAGGACAGGAAAAAAAAAGTACAAGAACCACTGAATATAAGTGAAAAACATGACAAGGCAGGTACAGATTTGGGAAGTGTAATCTGAAGAATCATTAGACTTGAAAATTTACCACTTTGCCACATTTTACAAAGGAATTGCAGAGCAACTATTTGATTCTCTAGAGAGGTATATTTAAGAAGTTTAAACAGACTATCTAATTCAATTACTTCTCTGAATTTTAATCAATTCCTGAAGTGGTGACCTGATTTTGCACATTGCTTTGGCATTGCGTGGATATCTGCTGGTTTACCTGACAGTCGTACATCCTTCCAATGCACTCTCAGCTCCTGCAAAGCCCATTGAAAGAATTAAGTATCTGTTGGTTGAACGTAAGCTGTTTCGTTGATTTTGTTTTTGTGTGTGTTTTTTTGTGGTGTTTGTGTGTTTTTTAATGCAATTTTTTTGGTCTGAGATGTCATATCTAAACTGCATTTCCTTGAAGGAGTGAGCAAACCTCAAAGGAGGAATTCTGGTAACTTAAAAACAAGTTGCTTCATATCCATTACCAACCACTGTGCCACTGAGAAGGAGTCAAACAAGGAGAGCGTACTTAAGACCAATTTTGAAAGATTTCATAGCGTATTCTAGATTTGTCACTGACAACACTGGGTTCTTTTTGTTTCTTAAACTGTGGCATTGAGTTTTTTTCCTCTGAAAGCAAAGTGAAGTGCAGTGATACAGAATTACTTCTTCCTGAAGCTGCAAGTATCATCAAAAAAGGGGTCCAAGTGAGATGAAAAAAGGAGAAAATAAATGTCCTGAAATGTATCTTCACCCCTGCATGAACAAACATCACAGAGTAGCAGTACTTCTTCTCACTGGTACTAAGAGCTACGGGATGCCAGCTGTGATTCCAGATACTTTTCATACTTGTGACCAAATGTGTATTGAAACACTATGTTTACAAATATGTGAAAATCGACCCTGAATTGTTCTTCCTTTGGTTTTGTGTTTTTTTCCTGGTTGCCTCTAATGAACACTTGGAGTATACATGGTGTGCTAGAATCTGCTTCTGGGAATTTCAGCCTGCGACATCCACTTCAAATATCACTCCCAGCTTAAACACATTAGAACCACATGGCTTACTGTCAACTTGAAACAGAAAAGAAAAAATGCCCTTAAGACTATTTTGTTTTTTTTACTTTGCTTCGTTGTGAAAGGGCTGAAGCAGCATATTTTCAGAGCCTCTCTTAGGCTCTGTGCGCATACCATGTCCTAGCATCTTCAGTTTTTCATTTTTTTTAAAAAAAGAATATATCTGTTCCTTAGAACTCAAAATGCAGCATTGTTCTTGACTTTCATGAAAGTTGGCAGTCAATCATCTGTTCCTTCAGCATTTCTGTGTTCCCAACTGAATGCGTTCAAACTTCCCAGTGGCAAAACACTAGTGTTTTTTATTGTTGGTAAAAGAGTATCCAAGCATGACTTAAACATATTCACTTCTCAACTGAATACAACAGGTTGACAATTTTAAGTTGTATTATTTGGCATTTGTGTACTAGTGAAATATTTCAGTTGCTGAGATGATGACAAAGGCAGATGTGTTGTGTCACACTATTTTCTCCTGCCACTGAAAACACATTTACCTTTGTGAACAACTATGTTTACACATCAGTTTAGCATAATGGATTAGACAAATTTAGCATTAGTTAGCCAGAAGATGATGTAGGGTTTTTTGAGGAGAACAGTTCATCCCATACCAGGAGTAAAAGCGCTGCTTTTTTCGTGCAACTTTATTCCAGTATTAGGGATAGAGAAACGTGCCTAGCATCACCTGCAGGATCAAATCTGTAAATCTGTGTTTCTGGGGCTTAAAAATTACGGCGGTGGTGGTTGCCTAAAATTTTGGCAGTAATTTTACATTGTGGTATATTATGGTACTTTATGCTTCTGGACACCAGATGGTGCTGCTAAACCATCTAATGTGTGATTTTCACACTTCAGCATGTGTGATACTTAAGTGATACTCTACCTGTTAGCTTAACAATGCAAAGTCGACTTGTTAAGGACAAAGGTCTGAAAAATATAACTCAAGTTAATTCGTATGTAGAACCACCATTTTATATCTCACTGGGCAAAAGCTTCAATCAGATGATGTTAGTTTTGAGTATCTAGTTCAATAATGAATGAATGTACTGAACACTTCAGAGGTTTGATTTATTTATTATTTAATTGTACTATTTAAATTTGATTTGGTACATTTAATTAGAAAGCTGCTTCTGGCGGAGGCACCTTCATTTTTATTGTTTAGGTTTAAGACAGCAGAGGATATTTGCGGAAATGAAATAATGAAGTGATGCTGAGGGTTGGTTGGAGTCATCAGTTCCCTACTTAGTTCTGTGTTATAAGCTTGACTGAGGCTGGCTAAGAGCTTTTTGTTTGCCTTCTCTTAATGTTTTTTTTTTTAGATGTGATTGCTTAGCTGCATAACTGAATCACAGACATTATTTTTAATACTGAGAAATCACATCTGGCATGTGACTTCTGTTTATTTTAAGTGGGTTACAGTGTTTAATAAATTCATCTTGTAATCCTAAATCATATGATCAATGAACTATAGAAAATGGGTAAAAATAATCTTGGATGTTTTGAAAATACTTTGTTTTCAGACTATTTTCATTTAAACGGTGACACAAGTTTGATACATATCGTATTTTTTCTTAAAGGTATTTATTTATTTTATAGATCCTCATATTAAAGTCTCTGGAAAAAAGGAAAATGTTAAAGAAGCTAAAGAGAAAATCATGTCAGTCCTGGACACAAAAGTAAGAATAAATTTACTTTGAGATCTTAATCCCCTAATCCTGTTGTGAAATTGATCTTCTTAAATGTGTTCATTTAAACAAAGTATGGATGCTCTGGAAAAAAAGCAAAACAGCTCTTCTAGATGTAGATATATAGTATATACAAAAATGAATACATGCAACAGGAAAATACTTACTTAAAGCATTTTTCTGTATCTGAACTCTCTAGAAATATTATTCCCAGCCATATGACCATGCCTAGTTTCTTTGTTGGTTTGTTTTTTTTTTTTCCTTGAAGATCTGAAATACTACTTCATTGCAAACAGTAGATTGTGGCCACTTCAGCAAACATAAAGTTCTGTGAAAATCTTCATTGTAACTATTTATGTACATCTTTGGCATTTGGGAAATAAAATATCTGTACGTATGCAGTTTTTAATATTTAATATCCTGTTCCTCTCTTTTTATGGTTATTTGACTTCTGAAAACACGACTATTTATCCATGGGTGTCATGTGCCAAAAAGGCATAATAATTGCATTATTGTACTGAAGATTCAAAGGTAGTGCTGGTAGATGTACTAGTTCATACTCTCAAACGCATCTGTACAGATTTGTCTGAAGCTGAAGTTGTGCATCTGTTAATTTTAAGAGCATTTATGTAGTTCTGCTTTTAGCTATTACTATGTTCTTGTACTCTGAAACCTTTGCACCAGAATTTCTAACATTTCTAGATTTTGGCAAAGAGTTTTTATACTTTTATCAGATTTTCACCTCATCCAGTAGCAAATTTTTCTTGTAAATGTATGGAGCTTCTGCTTAGTTGTATGCCAGCTTTTGATTCTCTCTCTCTCCAGTGATAAGCAGTGGTTTTTTAACAACTGTAAACATTATCAGTAACAATTAACTATTAAGAAAAGTGTAGATAATGTTTGTGCATTTTAAAAAATGACATACCAGAAAATCTTGTTATGGTTTCTGAAGAGGAAAGAAGTCTTACGTCCTTTGGATCTTTGGTGTGCCAAAGTTGTTGTCATATGAGCCTTTCAGATCAGACAGATGCATTACTGCAATTGAAATACCACAGATTTAAAAATGAGAGTGGATTGCAAAATTCAGTTCGTACAAAATCTGGAGAGTTTTAAAAGCTTTTGATATTTTTGAAGGTCTGACTTCATTTCCATGTTATTTCTGTATTAGAAAATGTTAATGATTTCACATCTGAATGTGATCCATATTAAAGTGTCTTACTTAAGTAGAAGCTCAGCCACTACAAAAACACTTTGAAAAACCATTTTCAATGTCATCCTTGTAGTTCCAATACTACAAAATACTCAGGTTCTGCTCTTAACGTATCTACTTATGGGTGCTTCATTTCCAGAGCAATCGGGTAACCTTAAAGATGGATGTTTCGCATACAGAACATTCTCATGTGATAGGTAAAGGTGGCAATAATATTAAAAAGGTGATGGAGGAAACAGGATGCCATATCCATTTTCCGGACTCAAATAGGAATAATCAAGCAGAAAAAAGCAACCAAGTAAGTATAATTATATTTTAATTTATAATATCGTTCATGAGAATATGATAGAACCATAGAATGGTTTGTGTTGGAAGAGATCTTAAAGCCCATCCAGTTCCAACTTCCCTGTCGCGGTGGAGACACCTTCCACTAGATCTGGTTGCCCAAAGCCTCATCCAGCCTGGCCTTGAATATTTCCAAGGATGGAGTGTATGGGAGATCCACAGCTTCTCTGGACAAATGTTTATCTCAATATGAAACAGTTCTAGACTTCAATTTACTTTTTTATTGGGGAGGAGCGGAATTCAAGTTCTGAGAATTAGATATTTGTTATTTACACTGTGGAAAGCGCGGGAGTTTCTAAAAGAAGAAAGCTTTATAAACAGAACAATTTGTGATGCTTCATGAATCACTTCAATTTTTTAAGCGATCATTACTTTGAGCATACAGAAGTTAACAACTTAGTGTGAGCATTCTGCTAAAGTAGCAGTGTGAAAAGCAAAGCCTTTCTTTTCTTTAAACTCCTCATTGAATCATGGTTAATTTATTAATTCGGACTTACATTATGTTTTTGAAAACCAGAGTTGATGCAGAGCTAACAAACACAAACATTCTATTATAAGAGTTTAACTTCAGTAGAATAAATCATTGGGTCTGTTTCGGACATCTCCTGTAATGCCAACCGTTAGTGAAATGCTTACCTTCTAATCTTGCATCTTGGTGCTTAGAATCTCTCTTGGACATCCCGGTGGCTTCTCAGCAAAACACAGTAGTTTCGAAACATTCAGGAAAACATACATTGGAGCACATAAAGTAGTTTTTCCATTATTTGATCCAAACAACTATGTTGATCATTTGATAAATTTCTTCTAGTTGCTGAAGCCTACATAACCTAAGAAGCTGCAATATTCATAGCTAGATCTGTTTTTTAAATGAGATTACGTTTCAGCTACTGTTTAGATATCAGTTGGAATGTTACTGGATGTCCTTTCAATGTTGATTCTTAAAGAAATCACAGATATTTTAATAAATTTTCAAGTGCCTCACTTGAAAATGTAATGCAGTGTTTTCTATGTTTTTACTCTTCCAGGTGTCAATAGCAGGACAGCCAGCTGGAGTGGAGTCTGCAAGAGTTAGAATTCGGGTAATAGCCTATTTCAGTGTAACACCCTCTGAAAACACCTTAAAGGAAAATACTGCAGTGTAGATATAAGATCCTTAGGGTTTCTGGTTCTGTTCTCTGACAGCAGAAATACAGAACAAACAAGTGAATCCATGAGTAATATACTGAGGGTATTATATAGATTTTGCTAGGATGTGAATCACTTTCACTAACTAGCTTTAAGAGAACACTGAACACAGTCTGCAGTATAAGCAGGAAGTAAAGTATCCCATACTGTGCTTAAAATTGCATCTTCATTTATGCTCCAAAGTTGACCTGTAGAAGCTCGGGCATCCTGTGTGAATCTAAATAAAAGCCAGCCGTTGTTCTTATTATATGTTTGAAAATTATTAAAATTATGGTGGAATTTGGCTCTATTCTCCACTCATAGCACTTCTATCTTCCCTTTCTTGTTTTGATTTGTGTGCATCATAGCATAGATAACATATCTAATAAATTCTGATTTTTTTCCCCCACAATAATTGTAGTCAGGTATGTCGCTTATACAAGTGTAGGTCTTCAAAGATATGAAGGCAATGCTATGTAGCTTTGTACCTGATTTAAGAGCTCTAATTATCCATGACAGAACAGAAGCTTCTCTATGAATGTTTACAGATAATAATTTCAGTTAGCAGCATAGATAAATATAGGTAATGAACATGGCTTTATGGTTGCTACATAATTGCATAAGATCCTGTTATTTTTGAACAAACACACACAAAAAATCCATCTAAAACCAAAAAACAACACAAAACTTGTTTCCCTGGAAAAGCAACACCTTTTTAACTCAAGATAATATCTTCACAAGTGAATGTCTTACATTAATTGAAACTGATCAATACATTTTAATTCAGTAATAAAATTGTGGTAATTTTACTGAGCATGACTTAGATTCTCAGTATTCTCTGTTCAATGTTCTAGGAGCTGCTTCCGTTGGTACTCATGTTTGAACTGCCTATTGCTGGAATTCTGCAACCAATCCCAGATCCTAATTCTCACACAATTCAGCATATATCTCAGACGTACAACATTTCAGTGTCCTTTAAACAACGCTCTCGAATGTATGGTGCTACAGTCATTGTCAGAGGGTCACAAAATAATACTAGTGCTGTGAAGGTAATGTCATCTTGAGGTTTCTGCATGTTGTACATATATTTGTAGCTTAAATACCTAGGTACTATATTAGCGTGTTATCCTTCATCCATACATGTGATGGCAAAATCCCTTCTAAAATCTTAGTACTGATTCTTTTTGAAGTGGTGTAGATAAAGTGTGAAAATGTGGACAGGATAGTTTTAAGTTTAGAACTTGTTGTTGTGCTTAGCTTTTAATTTGTTTTCTGTTGTATACCTCTTTAGGTTTGCAGCATTTCTGGAATGTGTCCTAATCCTACCCACATCTTAAAAGCAATAGTATACAGTCTTTCATACTTCAGTTTCTCAATATACAGTCAAATATTTAACTTTGAAATTTGCCTTAGCCATTTGTCTAAGTTATCTTGCCAAGCTGGGATTGGGAGTTGTGAAATTAACAGACAAGTAAAGGAACTACGATGAGCCTATTTTTCTTAATAAAGTTAAGAAGCTTTTGTTAATCACTGGCAGTGTGGCAGATTAATGTTGTCTCATATGGGTGTATCTCAAGCCCATGAGAATAACTGAGGCCAAAACTGAAAGACAAATTTTGCAAGTGTACCTACCCAATGAAGTCTCTATTGACTTTCTTACTGCTGTACGTGGCCTAGGAGTTCTGCTGGGACTGGGCAGTTTGATATCTTAATGTTTGTCTTCAGTGATGACAATTAAACTCTCCATTTTGTCATAAAATGGAAATAGTAAAGTTTGTTACGAATCAATTGGGTTTTTAAGCAAAACAGAATTTTCTTTATCTTGAATGCCAAGTGCAATCTGATGCAACTTAGTTCCATTTGCCTCTGAGCACTGTATCATCAGCTTCTTGTGTTTGCTCCTGCAGGAAGGAACAGCCATGCTTCTAGAACACCTAGCTGGGAGCTTGGCTTCTGCAATCCCTGTGAGCACGCAACTAGACATTGCAGCACAGCATCATCTCTTTATGATGGGTCGAAATGGCAGCAACATCAAACATATCATGCAGAGGACTGGTGCTCAGATCCATTTCCCTGACCCTAGTAACCCACAGAAGAAATCCACTGTCTACCTCCAGGGCACGATTGAGTCTGTCTGTCTTGCCAGACAATATCTCATGGTAAATACTTTCAGTTAAACTTGCTTGTAAAAATGCTAAATGATGGAAAATGTAGCCTTTCCACATTGGTCCAATGTAAGTCAGTTTTAGAGAAGAAGGTTTATTATATTGCAAAATGCTAGATCAGCTGAGTGTTCTAATTTTGTCAGTGTTTTGTGAGTGTTTGTAGTTGCTCAGAGTACTTGTGATCTGTGGTAGCATGATTTGAAAAAAGGCTGTGGCAATATTAATGCAGCATAAGCAATTTGTATTTATGGTAACAGTGTGCTCCTGAGTAGAAGGCAGACTTGGGGGGTGTGGGAGGAGGATAGAGAGGAGTTGTTATTGTGTGCTGCGTTGTCTTCTTCTAATTGTCTTATTTAGTCAGTTGAAAAGCTGAAGGAAGAAGCAACTAACCAGATAAAATCTTAACCCCAATTCCTAACTTAAGCTGAAAAACACTGCTTTTACTCGGGCATAAACATTTAAATTTGTCAATTGTGCTGATAACTAAAGATAAATAGCTGCAATCATTCTGAGCTTCATTCAAAGTACAGCTTTCTTGGTTGTTTCTTCTCTGACATAGTCCAGTGGAATCAAATTTCATTGTTTTGGAGCAGTTTCCTGCAAGATGCAACTGCATGCTAGCCTTCTTCCCATGGTAATGTTTGTTCCTGGCTCCTTCCAGCTGCTCTGGTTCAGCCAGGATAACAGTTGATGCTCTTTAACCATCAGGCAGTAGAAGTGTCCTATAGAACGGAGGGTGTGATATAAAACTAAAGATCAAGTAATTTTGTCTTAATTTTGCAGGGATCTTATAACTAGAAGCATCTAGGCATTTATACTAAGAAAAGAAATGCCATTAATGTTTGCAGAGTTGACAATATGCCTCCAATGTATACATTTGCTTATAACATATGTAGTGTAGCAGTGCTACTTTAGAAGTTGCTTAATGTTATGTCTGAATGGAAACTTCAATATTAGCTAGTAACTAATATCATTGATAAGGCTATGTATGTTTGAAATTCATATATCAGATAATCTCTGATAGGTGTTGCTAATCTCAGTTTCTAATCATCAGCATATTGCTTGCAGAGCGATATTCAATGTGATGATTAAGGCAATGTTTGTAGCAGTGATGAAGGCCAACTGTAAAAGGAAAAAAGATGTAGTGACATTGAACTAGTAGACTGGGTGAGAGGGGTTTCGGTCTTGATAAAATATTCTTGTTCTATGCCTTCCACTCATCCCTAACCCCTTGGTTTTATTTGTATTTTGCTGATCACTAAAAAAGTAGACTTACTTTGTTGGTTATGCACATAGTATTGTGGACTGTACTGTAATTATGGAAGATATTGACAAATCATTTTTGTTCATGTTGTATTAAAGAACATTACTTTGTTGTATTCCTCTCAATACTATCATGTAGGTTCTCTAAACACACGAGAGAAAAACTTGAGTGCAAAAGTCCAGCCATTTACATTTATAAGACCTGACATTCCAGTTTCCATTTTTCCTTTTTGTTTTTTATCCTTCTAGTTGTATTTTTATTCAGCAGGCATTTGATATAACCTCGTGATATTACTTTCTGTAACTTTTTAATGGGAACATGGATTATTGGTTTGAGTCTTTTTTTTTTATTCATGATTGTTCTTTTTAGCCAAGTTCACTTAGTGAAGTTATACCAGTTTTTCTGAAGTCAAAATAGTTACGCTAACTGGCTTTAATTTAAAATAAATTTAGGTTTGGAAAGTACTTTATGGCTAGATGTGGTACTGTTGAGAAGGCCTACATAAAAATTAAATACTGAGCTGGTCATGTGAAGAATATACCGATTTGTAACTTGCAGAAGCGGGGAACTAAATACGACCACTTTCTTAAATGTCTGTTTTCTTTCTCTCACTTCTTTCACTGGAAAATCCTGATGTAACTACTGAGTATGGGAAAAGGAAAAGTAGCAATTGAGCATCAGATAACAGTGACTTGCAGAGACAATTTTTCAGAATTGTTTTCCCTTATCCCAAGCTCAGTTTAATGTGGGCTGCTTCTGACAGTGCCTTGTTCTGATTTGATATGTAGTAATTGCTTCTGAATTTGTATAATCTCGACACTCTTAATTTTGCTAGGTAGCTAACATGGGACATATATGCACTGACTTTGAAGTCAAAATACTTAGCAAATAATTTCCTTACCTTATTTCACCACCTTATACAACCAAACTGTTAATTCAGAATCCAAGAGTAAAAATATATGGTTGTATTCTTGCTGGCAATAAAGTGGCTTTACTTCATCCTTGTTATTTTTTCTGAACTTAATACATCCTTATGCGTATGTGTGCAGTCAATATGTATTTCAGTTTACTGCTAACAAATGTGGGGAAAGCATTAGCTGTTTAATTTTTTGCATCTATCTTTTCAGGGTTGCCTTCCTCTTGTGCTCATGTTTGATATGAAGGAAGAAATTGAAGTAGAACCACAATTTATAACCCAGTTAATGGAGCAGTTAGATGTCTTCATAAGCATTAAGCCGAAGCCAAAGCAACCAAGCAAGGTTGGTGAAAAGCTCATATATTTGTTTTAGGCATTCACGCTAGCTTTTCAGAGCTGATGAGTTGGCACATATGCCCTTCCTTCCTGACTTAATGGATCATAAACTTGTAAAATGTATATATATTTTCTGCTTTAAATATCAATTTAAATGTTGTAATAGTTCTCCTTTATGGCAATTCTACTTATTCATTAAATATTTGCTGATACAGAGATTAGGTTTTATATAGAAATATTGGAAAAAAAAATAGGAGGCAAATATTAGATCTGATTAGACCCATTCTTGGTTTTAAAGAAGATCCTTAAATCATAATTGCAGTGTTCTTTAGCAATCAGAATTAAAAAAAAAAAAAATCTGTCCTGAGGAAGTTTAACTGTCTGCATGGGAAGTTGAAGGCAGGAAAAAAGCAACACATGGAATAGCATTACAAAGTATTTCTGAGAATTGGTATTTGTTGTTAAAATACTCAGGCAAATGTGAATAGGAGGTACTTGGTTATCTATACCATTGATCATATTGTTATAACAGACAAAAGACTCAAAGTATTAAGTGTTAGCTATTTTGTTAGCTCTTCATCTCTGTGTAGGGATATGTAAAATCCATAAAAAAGAAACAGTATGAGTGAGGAGAATGTACAGAGAACAAATAATTATTCTGTCACTTAATTTTTCAGGTGTTACCTACACTTTTTTCGGATAGCTATTAAATTGATAGCTTTTGTATAAACTTTTGTCTACTTTGATATATAGAGCTCTGGTAAAAGAATGTAAGATTTAAATTATTGGATTGCTTCTCTAGTTCTTTGGGCACTTCAGATTTGGTGTGCCAAATACCATCAAGGTGCAATAATAACTCATTTTTATAATAAATAACCAGTGATAACAAATGATAGGAAATACTTTAGTCACTTTTCTTTGTAAAATGCACACAAAATTCTTAACCTAACCATTAAGGTCACTGAATTTAATTGCTAGCGGATGTTTTTTCACACTGTCTTATACTGCTGTTACTGTTAGGGGAGATTTAAGAGCTGTGTGTGTTGCAGATGCATATTATACAGCTGTTAGTTACTGGTTTTTCTTTTTCCCTTTTGTTTTGCTTTTGTGTTTTTCTTGTCCTCCAGTCTGTGATTGTAAAAAGTGTTGAACGAAATGCCTTAAATATGTATGAGGCACGGAAATGTCTTTTGGGACTTGAAAGCAGTGGAGTCACGGTAGCATCAAATCCCTCTACTGTCTCATGTCCCGTTGGTCTGTCTTGTCCTGGTTTGGATATCTTGTCTTCAGCAGGACTAGGACTCACTGGACTTGGTATGTATTTTATTTTATTAATGTATCTATTTAAGGTAAATATATACACATACACATATAGAGGCACACAGTTATTTATTTGAAGCTTAATTCACCTATAGTTATATAAAAAATTGCAAAGTGCAGATGTGTTTTTTACATAAATTCTTGTGTGAAAGCGTGAGAGAATTCCAAAAGCATCTGGCCTTGCAAGGACTTATTTGTGTGAAACTTCCTCCAAGGTTTTTGTAATCAGCAGTTTAACTCATCTCTTTTGAAAATCACCCAGAAGCTTGCAAAACACTCAGCTGGAAATGAAAGAAGGGGAAATGCAGGTGAAGTAGGGCAGTGTGATTATGAATGTCAGAGGTATCATTTTCAAATGAATTTTTTTATTGGCTACACAGTGATGTCTCAGGTTCCCCTGAATTTGAGTAGGTATTTATGCCTAACTGTAACATTAAAGATAACGTACCTAACACCACATGTTGGTTCTGACTGTATCTTGCTTTAGATAATGGAAGCACATGCTATTAATTTTGACCTTACTTACCAATATGAAGTATAGGACTGAAATATCCAAGTTTCCTATCTGATATAGTTTTAAGGAAGGAATGGTTAGTCCAGGCTGGAATTACCTTTTCTTTTTCAAGCTCTGCGAAGACCCAATTAACAAACATGTACAAAACTGAACAGCGCTTCAAGAATTTAGTGACAAATTAAATGACACTGGTCCCTGAAAGTCAGTGTTATCATGTAATTACCCTGCAGCCTGCCATCCAGGAGTACTGTGCAACTCTGTCAGATGCTTTTGTCGAGATCACACAGATGCATATTCTTGTGCTATTTGACTGTGGTTTTTAACATGGCTTCTACCATATTATTCTTGTCATGCCTGCCCCTTGGGGTTGGCTTTTATCTCTACTGATAATGCTGAACTGACTTATGAATGTTCATAGATTGAGAACTAGTTTGAGGAAATGCATTTGGAGGATGATTTGCTATCAGTATTGAAAGTGCAGAGAAAACCTAAAAAGTTCTTACTGTGGAAGTAGTGGTTCAGTTCATGAAGTTTTGAGAAAAAAAAGCTGTTGTTTGAAATGAAAGCAAGGTTGCAAAGTGCAGTTGCTTTCTTATTCTGTAAGTGATGCTTATGTGAAACAAACTGACAGCAGCAATGGAGGTGATACAAAGGATGGCAAGGCTGAAAAGCAGCTATTTCAGACTGGTATTACAACAGTTAGTCCAGTGGATGGATACAAAAAAAATGCTACAGTTCTCATGTTTCCCAGTTTAAGGATACTTGTGCTTAAATGTGCTGTTTGCACCAAATTAACATCAGGCTTAATGTTAAGATCTCTCTATAAGATATATACTGGAGCTACTTAAGTTGTTACTTGTTTTCATTTTAATTGCTACTTAAAAACTTGCAAGAATGTATTTCATCAAGTGTTAGCTAAATATTCACATGTGTAATTTTTTGGCAGGCCTTTTAGGTCCAACAGCACTGTCCGTCAACACCTCAACTACTCCAAATTCTCTGTTGAATGCTCTTAATAGCTCGGTGAGTCCCCTACAGAGTCCGAGTTCAGGCACACCTAGCCCTGCATTATGGACAACATCTCTTGCTAACACGAGTGCCACAGGTTGGTAGAAGTTAAATGCAGATTAATGATTGTGTTGACTGTTCAACTGTAAAGTGTAGGAATAGCAGCAAAGTCCAGAATCATTCATTTTTAAAGCTTTAATTCCTAGGTCTTTATGTTCACACAGATGAATAAATGTCCAAATTTGAGGTTTTAACTTCATGTATATTTATAACATGCTGTCACATACAATGTTTTGATCTGGCTTAAATAGAAAACATTGTTAACCTACAAAGTGATGGTTAAAATATGATGTTTTTGGCATGTGATTCTAAAGGAAACTTCTTAGTGTGTCAAAGCTATGTAATGATACGCATTTATTTGACTCACTGTGTTATGTGAGAAACGTTAACTAGAGCATGGCCAAAATTTCTTTCACAGGTTTCTCTGCAATTCCACACCTAATGATACCATCAACTGCTCAAGCAACTTTAACTAGTATCTTGCTATCTGGAGTACCGAATTATAGTCAGAACACTCCATCTCCACCACCGGGCTTGACTCCTGTTGAAGTCCATGTCAATGGCATGCAATCAGAGAGTAAAAAAGGGTCAGCTTCTTTAAATGGTCATGTGAAGGTAAGTAACATGATCTCTAGAGAACCAGATCTATTTGTAACTAACCTTGTCTAAGGAAGTCTGAAAGGAAAAAGCTGTGACATTAGTAGATTCTGAAGGCTACTAGGTTTTCAGATTGAACAGTAGTGTTTTAAAAATGTTGTGTTATATGCCACTTCCTTCTTGACAAATGAGACATTCAAGCATATTGTTCTCCTAAGTCACAGATGAATCTTTTGCTTTCTCGTGCAGATAGGCAAAATTTGCAATATTTTAAATGTAACAATTGCTTCGATTTCACGATTATTTCAGACTTCAAATATCAAGTATGCTGCACTGTCTGCCACTTCACTGGGAGAAAACGTGTTAAGCGCAAACCACAGTGATTCAGCAAGACAAACAAGCACTCATGGTGCCTCAGAACAAGTAGCTGCCAAGTCAAATGGTACAGAAGGTAAGATTTTGGCACTTTATTGTTTTTAGTGTTTGTGCAGCCTATGTGTGTTCATGAAACAAAAATGTACAACATATGCAGGTTGTGATGCAAACGTACAGTGCTTGTGCTTTGGTTGTGCAGACACGATGAAGGAAAATATGTTGGACTACCTAAGCTGTACTGATGATGGAAAAACCTGAAGTTAACATACACGTACTTGTATCATTTTATTTATTCTCCAGCATTTAGGGAAATAACAATTTTAGGGTTTTGTTTTCTCTCATAGCAGCTTAACTTCTTTGCTAAAGATTCTTTGCTGGTTTAAGCTATGTTTTATTTTTGCCCTTCAGTGGAAGGAAAGGCATCATGCGTTTGACAGTTATTCTTCTACAAAATTGTGTAGATCATACCTAGATGACACTGGCAAGCAGAATTTATTTGCATGTTTTATAATAACATTTCAGTTGCTTAGTTCAGCTCCTAAAGTGCAGCATAAAGAGCTGTTCCCTTGTTCTTGGAGGGAGGGAAGGTCAATTCCATTTTGAACTTGTGTAGATTTCTGTGAAGTCTCTGCTTCCCTTGCAAATACTGATCAGTAAAGGAGATACTCTTAATGCTTGTAGTCATCTGAAATGCTGATCTGAATGAAAGATGCATCAACCAATCAAGGTGAAAAATATTTGCAAAAATACATTCTCAAGATATTTGAACGTTAAGTGGAATGCTTTTATTCCAGCAAGGATTCTCTGAGCACTTGACAAGATTTAATAGAACTGGATAACAAATCAAATTTGTTTGAAATAATTAGTCTCTTCTAATGTCTTTAAATTTGATATTAATTAACATTACTTGGATTTTACTTGAATAAATAAAAAAAATAATTACAGGACATAATAAATACACTCTTTTGACACTGCACGGGTTTGTTGGCTTTTTTGGTGCATCTGAACTTAAATTTCTGACTTAGCTCAAACCAAGTTGTTAATCATAAAGACTAGGCTAGTTCTGTAAGAAGGAAAGCAGATTTTGCTTTGTATTCTAGTGTGCTTACTAAAGCAATGATCACTACAAGAGTTTTGTGGTTTTTTTAAATCATTTTCTTTATTGATCTTGTAGGTTGCAATGATGCTTTTGTAGAAGTGGGCATGCCAAGAAGTCCGTCCCATTCAGCAAATACCAGTGATCTGAAGCAGATGATTAGCTCTTCCAAACAGGCCTGTGCAAAGAGGCAAACAGTTGAATTACTGCAAGGCACCAAAAACTCTCATTTACAGTAAGCTAAAAGTGCAAATGCAGATAAATGGAATTTTCGCCATGCAAAAATACGTAGTATGTGTAGTGTTTGTAGGTAAAATGGGTGTTTTAGTTGTCAGATATTCCAAAAGACGATTTAAACTGAGCTTGATTTTTGTAATATACCCTCCAGTTTGCCTTTTGATCGCAAATTTTGAATAATTTTGGTACATCCTAGGAATTTTTTTCTTTAGTTTGTACCCATGACAGAGGAGAGGAGAAAAGCAAGAAAAGACAAATGCCTTTTCTATCCCACAAGAAAGGGCACTTTTTTTTTTGGAGAATCTTTCATTAGATATTTCTAAAGGATACTTTTTTGTACTTCTTATTGATTACTTTGAGAACATTTCCCAACTGCAAGTGTTTTGCTTTTGTTTGTATCTGAAGCTGTTTCCTTGGTAGAAAAATTACATTCAGGGCATAACAGTATGTTCTCAAACACTGTTCTCAGTGACTTCTTGTTTGTTTTTTTTTAATGACCTAGCAGTGGGAAGGGCCCTTTTGAGTCATGTGTCTTGGCAATACAGGTTCTGTTCTTAATGAGATGTTTTTAAGTAATGTTAAGTAGCTTTTGGGAACTGCTTATCATGACTCTTTTGAGATGCATATTTTCTTACCTCATTTATTGACACTGTTAAAGCTATAATATTTTTGTCATGAGTTCTACTCTCATAGCTCAGAAATCCAAGAATTTTGAACTCAGTTGTTTGTATGTTTTGTTCTTTTTGTTGTGGTTATAGCACTCAAAATTTGTTCAGGGTTTTATTCTGGGATAATCATTTAAAACATGATTACATCACCATGTTTTGAAGTAAGGAAAGAAGAGTTTACATTTACTATAGAGCAGGCACAGAGTAGAGCTGATTTTTAAGTATTTTATTTTTTACAAATAAAGGATTTCAATAGGAGGTTCATTAGCACAAAGGATTGCAATTATTGAAGCGTAGGGCTTATGTTAACTTTCTCAATTTTCATAACTCGTCTCTCTATCCTACTTGCCTTCAATCAAACAGAACTGCTGAGATGCTAGCCTGAGCAAGGATAAATAGCATGAGGTTGCACTACGTAGGGATTGCATGTGATGATTTCTGACCCCTGAAAACTCAAATTTAACTTCATAATCTCATACTTGGTAGCATACAAAGCAACAATTTGTTTTATTTCACTGACAGAGATAACAGGTATGTACGGTAAAGGAAAGCTGAGACTCAGAAGTATTGTAAAAGATGTTGAAATGTTTGCACATTGGCTTTTGTTGAATTTTGCTGCTCTACTTCTCAAGGTAAAACACGGTTATGAAAATTGCATTGAGTATTCACTGTTAAGGTTGGAAGGCTGGAATTAATACTGGCTTTTTTTCCTCAGTACCACCGACAGGTTGCTCTCAGATGCAGAGTTAAGTGCTTCCGAAAGTCCTATGGCTGACAAAAAGGCTCCTGGAAGTGAGCGGGCAGCAGAGCGAGCAGCAGCTGCCCAGCAGAACTCTGAAAGAGCACGTCTAGCTCAGCCATCATATGTAAATATTCAGGTATGCTTCCCTGGATAAGCCCAAATCTAGTGCAAAATTTGGTAAATTGCAAAGTGTATGTACCACACAATACAAAGGAGATTTTTGGCTAGCATGCTGTTGTGCCATTACTGCTTCATTAGAAGCATTTCCCAGAGAAATTATTCATTCTTTCAAGGTACGTGGATGTGGTTGTATCTGTGTTGGCTGGTTGGATTTCAGATACTGAAGTAACGCTGAGGTACCTGGTCTTGTGAGGTTACGTGAAATATGATCACTTATAACAGGAATATGAGTGTGATTTATAGGAGGTTTCTTTTAATCTACTGCTTCCCTTGCAAGCTTTATATTTCCCTTAGTTCCGAATGACTTCCAGCGAGATGGTATGTCACAGAAGGGTGAAAACAAGGTCATTTTTGTGCTGAAACTGCTATCCAATTACTAGTTATTTTTCGCATAGTACAGTAAGACCTTTGAATAAATAGTAAAATACCATCATATGTTTTATAAAAACTTAATTTAGTAAAACATGCATCCATCTTCTCGCTTTCTTTGGAATGTAAAGAAACAAGAAGAAAAAAGGTTTGGTCTTCAACTCTAAGTCAAGGAAGACAAAGAGGGAGGGAAAAAACAATGCTTCTGTTGAACTTGAATAAATAAAATAATTTCAGTACAAAATAAATTGCATGGCTATATTAATCTACACTTAAATATTTGTGTGCAAAATCTTATTACTTTATGATTATTTATATGAAAAAACATTTTACAAGTTCTCATAAACAATGTCAATGCAACATTTTCTATAACTTCAGGTTCATCTGCAGGGACGTTTACTGAAGTAACTACACTAGTTCTGTCTTATGGATGTATGTTAAACACTACTTCTACAAAAAATCTGCCTTCGGTTTCTAAATAGTGCTACAGCCTCACATAAATAGAGAGAATTATTTAAAATTTACCTACATTTGGATGAGTGTTTTACATATAGGGGAAACTTTCAGTTACTGGTACTTTGTGAAATAAAAGAAACCTGTTTTTTAAAAAAGATCTATTTTAGAATGATAGGTAAACTTTCTTCTGCATGTTCAATTTTTAGGCATTTGACTATGAACAGAAGAAGCTACTAGCAACCAAAGGTATGTGGATAAACAGTGACTTCTGAGAAGTTTGTGAGTACATTGCTGAAATAATTTTCTAAAGGTTCGGTTACTTAGCTCCATTTGTAATCAGATTTAAAACTGATAGTGAAATGTGTATATTTTTCATGTTCTGAAGTTTTTTAACACCAAAGTAGTATGAAATAATCATGGTGTTAAAGAATTTGCACGTAGGATACTGTGTGAGTACATCATATACAATTTAACCATGTTTTTTCAAAAACCTCTCAGCTGTAATTGCTGCAATTGACTTCATTTAAATGAAATTTAAATATTAGGAAGGTTGTCATATTGGCTAGCTTGACCATTATTTCAGGAATAGATGAAGTTATGGAATTCATGAGGGACATAAAAATATATGAATCTTTTGACCTTGCTTAAAAAATAAACCCAATATGCTTGCACCAGAAGAGAAATGGAATCCCTTTGTTTTGATACTTCATATATTTTTTACTTCCTTGCAATCCTGTCACTTTTACTTAACTTCCAACAGAGTAAATTGCCCTCAGGAAGGGTAGAATTCGATCTATGTAGCAAATGGAAGTGTTAAAATGTAATGTTTGGTGTGTTGACGTCTCAGCATACATGACTTCAGGATCATCATCTCAGCACCTTTATTAAGGTTGAGATTTACTAATTTGTCTCTGCGTTTTTCAGCTATGTTAAAGAAGCCAGTTGTAACAGAAGTGAGAACTCCAACAAATACCTGGAGTGGGTTGGGCTTCTCTAAATCTATGCCTGCAGAAACAATCAAAGAACTAAGAAGAGCTAATCATGTATCATATAAGCCATCTATGACAACTACATACGAGGTACATAAAAACCACTGTGTACTGGAAAAGTATTTCTAGTGAATGATGGTGATAGATGCTACTTTTGGGAAAAGTCTGTAACTTTAAAAAAGAAAAGTTATAATTTTTAGCTTTTAAGTGCATTTCCTTGCTGTACCCATTTCCCAGCTTCCATGCAGACAACTTTTTCTTTATTTCTAACTTGCCTTTATGAAATGTAAGCAACATGTTTCTTCCAGCCTGGGACTTCGGACAACTTTTCTGTAGGATGTACCTATCTTTTAATTCAAATGAAATATTTCACCATAGTATGAGGGGTACTGTCGTGTTCCCCACTTGATATGAACTTTGTGTGACTTTCAACTATACGTAATAGATTTGGAGGTTTGTATTGAGTTTGAAGTAGTAACTTTGGATGAGAGAAAAAGTTGCAGTCAAACTCTGTAATTTCATTTAAAGTTATTTTCTATACTAATGGAGATGGGCTGGCAGTTTTCCTCCAGCTATGATGCACTACTAAAGGTCTCTAAGCAGAGGTATACTAACTAAGAACATTCTGTGTTTTAGTCACTTGGAGTCTGCCTATGTACAAACCACAGACGTAGCTCATTCCAGTGAAAAGTTATGATTCCTGTTTTCCTTGTTTGCTATGAGCTATTGTGGAAACATCTGGGAAAAATAAAAATCTTGGATTCTTTGCTTCTTGCTTCCACTTAGCAGTCTTCCATGTCATTAGTATCAGAGGCTGTACTGCCACCCTTCCTCCCCTACAAGTGTGTTTTTGATGTGAACTGTGTGGGATATACTGACGGCCTAGTCTTTGAACAGACATAGTATTGGTACTATAGTCTACTGTCTGGAAAGTTAATTTGTAAAATAAGCTCACTGAATATTTAAAACTCACTGTGATATTTTAATGGACATTCAATTTTCCAGAAACACTGGCTGACATCTTTTTTTGCTTTACAACTTTTAACCCTCATGGTAATCAAATTTGTGGTAGAGGCCCAGTCCCTTCTTGCTCGTTTAGAAGACTTGGAGTAAATCCATTCCATTCTCCATTTGTCAAGTTATACTAACCTTAGTTCACACCTTCCTGATTTTGACAATGACAAGGAGCTTTTGCTTTTTTCAACAGTAAGCAGTTTTTTTCAGCAGTACTGAAGTTGCTTAACTCTCAAGTTGTGCTTTTCAGTTAGAATTTCATGTAAATATATGAAGTTGTTCATTGAATTCTCTCTTCTTCAGTTCATCCAAGTGTGTGGTATCACCCCAGTTTTGGGGGTATGTCCACTCTAATTCCATAGTTAACTGCAGATTTTCGGGGGATGTTACCTTAACTGGGAACACTGACTAGCAGTGGTGATGAGAGTTGATAATAAGGTCTTCATAGAAACGTGAAAATCTATTTTAAAAAAAAAATCTCTAACCATTGCGGAATTGCTGCTATTGTGTTGTATACAACGTAGTTGTCAAGTAGTGTATAATGGATCCACTTCTCTCCAACTAGATGTTCTGTAGTGACCTCTTCGCCATGAAGGGACACAGTAGACAGACTGCTTCGTCTACAACTTGTGTGGGAATGTGATACCATGGAACCTTTGGAAACAAACTTAGAAATACTGGGAAATTGGTTTTGAAGTGTGGTCTCTAAACTTCTGTTTGAAATCCTTAAACTGCATATGTTTTAAACACCTGCTGTTTTTGCGTCTGGTTTGCAATTATTTTCCAATTGATCAACTGCCAAGAAGATGCTTAAAAGTATTAAGGCTGTTTTTTTAACTGAACTGCTTCAAAGAAAACATTTGAATCACAATTAAACTTCTGTTTTCTGCCCAAATTTTCTTTCTGTGACTTATAGGGTTCATCAATGTCTCTCTCACGATCCAACAGTCGGGAGCACCTGGGAACTGGCAGTGAATCTGATAACTGGAGAGATCGTAATGGGCTTGGACCCACAGCTCATGAATTTGTCTCCTCAATTGCTAGCCCCAAGCGGAAACAAAATAAATCAGGTTAATAATTTCCTAAGATCTGATTATTATGATTTTAAAATCCAACTGATACCAGTAAATATTTATTCTAGTATTTCTATTTCCTGACAAGATCGATAGGGATTCAAATTATTGTTGCTTGTAAAATAAATTAATAAGCTTCAGGGTTTTCTTCTGTTTTTGTTTTACAAATTGGAAAGCAAAAGCATATGTAAGAACATGTAACATAATATACAAGTAATGATCCAAAAAGGAAAACCTTTGAGGAAATTTTTTAAATTCAAGACATTCTTGCTGAAAGCTCTTTGCTGTCTTGGAAGGCTTTTTCAAGGTGTACAACCTTAATAAAGCTTATTTCTAGACTACCATTCTTCTGCTGTTATCAGTGCAGCAATAGCCAGGCTTTTATTGGGCTATCTGCTAGCTGGTGAAGCAGCCATAAACTGTGCTGATGGTAAATTTTAAAGCATTCTCTTTATCGTGATAAAAATAAGGTTATGTGTTTGGCTTGGCCTAGCACATGGTTTTAAAGACCCATTTCTTTGAATGCAGGTTGTAAGTGTTTGCATTCTTTCTGTTAAGAAAAAAAAAAGTTTAAAACTTTCAGATCACAATTTTACTTTATACATATGCTTTGAAACTTCATTTCATTTATCAGTAACTTAATATATGCCTTTCTGAAAGACAGCAAAAAAAGGGAATCGAGAATCTGGGAGCATACTGTCTGACTGCATTATGGCTGTTTTTACTTCTTTGTTGTGTTCTTCTTACAAAGGTGAATAAAACCTAAATCCCAGACTAACTGTGAAGAACACAGATAATAAAAATAAAGTTGGACATCATAAGAATGGATAGTTTCAATTAAAGTAAATATTCATGGTTGGTACACTTGTAATTATTCATATGCGTGTATATATGATATATTCATATTTCTAAAAAGTGTATTAGTTTGAATGGCTACATGCAGTATTTTAAGTACTCATAGTATAGAAGAGATGAAAAATTTATTTGAAATCATGCCAATATTTACAAGTTAATTGAATAAAATGGAAGTTTGGGTTAATCAAATAAGGATTAAAAATGTATTAACTTATGCATAAGAAGAAAATTAGAAACTTGAATGTATTGGCAGTGTGGGAATCCTCAGAATGCAGTCAAAGCTTTTCCAGAGAAGGGAGTTTGTGGGGAGGAGATGTAAGAAACGGCTATGAATTGGAGGGACTAATGTTTGTGTTTACTTTATTGTGAGAGTGTATGGGAGTACTACAATGCAAGATTTTATGGTCACGTAGTGCTGTTGAACTTCTACTTTGTTTTTATGATAATTCTTCCTGATAGCCTCAGTAATAAATAACTCATAATATTTCATTGCTTTTAGTACACTGTCTTGTGTAATCTGCCCTGAGTGTAGGATCATTAATTTTTCTTTGGCTATTTTTAGTATTATTTTCCTCTGATGCAGAAGAAATTGAGGCATCACCTTTTAAAGTCTAAAATGCCAATGTTGTAACTGCTTCATTTGTCAAACCTAATGTCCATATGAACATTGAATAGTTCGCTGTCTTATAAAATTCTCTTTCAAAATGAAGTCAAGGTTGGTGGAGGCACTTGGGATCAAATTAACAGTCTGGAGACTTTCTAAGTAGTTTGTTCCTGGAAAGTAAGAAACCTAGCATAGCACTTGTGAGAAGTGGTGTTTTTACAGCCTCCTGTTGGCAGTCAGTAGTGGAAGCTATAGCGGAAGGCTCTGTGACAATCTGAATTTTACTCACCTGGAAAAGTATCCTTTCAGTCTATACTCTGGTGTCTGTAACAAGTGGCCGCATTTACAGATTCCTGGTGCAGTCTTGGGCAGCATCTTTTTTGTTGTTGTGCAACAGGAGGAAGAATAATTAACTGTCTGGTTGTGTAGTATCACTGTGTATTACTAGTATGTAAATGCTGAGGGAAGGGATTGCTCAGCAAAATCTGTTTTCTTTAAAAACTTCAGAATTCTTTTTTTACTATACCTTTTGGGGAATGTAATTTAAAATTATATAGAAGCATGTTTCCAGATGTAGTCTTTATAAAGCTATATCATTTATTATTGTCGGTGACGTACTGAAGTAATAACAAAATCATGCAGTTACTCTGGTCCCTCTACCAAGAATGCTCCAGCATGATATCCCCATCCAAATCAAAAAGAGCTGGTTGTGTTTGTGAGCAGTGATGTTTTCCAAAATACTTACTGGAGAAAAGCAGAGAAAAGCTGAAGGAGGGGGAAAAGCAACGGAGTGTTGCAGTTCTTTCCCCTATATGAGGTCCTGAGTTGTATCCAGGTGACTGTTTACTTAATGTGATTTTATTGCTTCGAAGATTCACTCAAACATCTTTGAATAGAAAATAAATATGGAACTTAACAAGAAAAATCACCTTAATCTGTTTGTTCTCTCACACCACTTAAAGTTGTATTTTGCTTTTTCCTTTCCTTTCTGTTATTAAATTAAATAAATTAAAGTTGGCAATTGAAGGTGTAATTGAATGCAATGTTATTGTGACTGAGAACTGTGCGCTTCTGTGGCGTGACTGAAAATTGCTCTTTCTTTCAGCTGAACACTATCTCAGTAGCAGTAATTACATGGACTGCATTTCCTCGCTGACTGGAAGCAATGGCTGTAACCTTAACAGCCTCTTCAAGGGATCTGATCTGCCTGAGCTGTTCAGCAAACTTGGTTTGGGCAAATATACAGACGTATTTCAGCAGCAAGAGGTCAATATTCTTTTGCAAGGCATCTTTGTGTTGGTATTGTGTTTTATAACAGTAGTTGCTCTGTTTCTTGACCAAAGATACCGTATGTTTCGTGAATTTCCAGTCAGCTTAGCATGGGTACTATTTTGTCATGCACCTTTTGATTTATACTAAAAACTAAACTGATATCTTTTTTCATTCAAGGAAGTTTAAACATTGGCTCTTACTTGTAAACTAGGATGGTAACCAGAATTTAATAGTTGCCAGTCAACTTCCTGTATAGGTTATGGAAATCTAGTCTACATTCAGCAGTGACATTGTTTCAGCCAGTGCCGGGGTGTGCGAACATTCATTTGTTGCTTCATCCTGCGTGTGCCAGTTGAATGGACTTCCTCTGATCCATTCCCAATGGGAAGATTGGCTCAGTCACGTATGGGACCTACTGTCTTCCACCTCTGCACCCACTAAGACAATATCTCAGCTTAGGTCAGGTGCTAATATTTCATGGCCACAGAATGCTATATAGGTAGAGTCAATTTGGTTATCTGTAGATTACTTAATCTGGTGACAGACTATCTGTGTCACAAAAGCACAGTGAGCCTAACTGCAAGACCTGCTGGCTTACACACAGAGTACCTGATCTTGTCCTGAAAGCACTGTCGTCTTATGTGGGCAGCTGTGTATGTCATATCGCACTGCTGGCATTGGATGTACTAGGGAGCAAAGCATGGGTATGTCTTTGTGAGTTGTGTCCGTGCTGCTGACCCATGATAGAGGAGAAGGACTGCAGGTGGATTTAGTGTTTTTCCTGTGCTCTGGACTCATATGTCTGCTTTGCATCTTTATCAGCAGTGATCTAGTCTGCACCAGTTGCTGGTCTCAAGTTTGCATCTGCATCTTTTATCTTAATAGACCTTGCAAAGAGGGTATTTGCACAGATTGCCTTGTTAATAGAACTGTACATGTGTTCAAAAGAACAAACTGGGAGGACCTTCCATTCACTTGAGTTGCTCAAGTGGCATACCAGTGCTCAGGTTTCCTTCTGTGAGAGGAAAACTGCTTTGCAGGTGCATTTGAGTTTATATAGCAAGATTCCAAGGGTAGGCATGAATCAAATTTGTACCTTCTCCTGCACTCTAAGTTACTCGTGTGTATACACTGGTAGAATCATCATGAGTCCACTGAAATGTGTTGGCTTTCTAGCCCAGGGCAGCTAGATCTAGTGCATTTCCTGCCAGTGCTTCTCATCTCTAATCATACTGCTTTTTGCTGTGGGGGGATTTTATTTGTGTAGCCACTCTGTGTGGCAGGGTCAGTATTCAGTCTGAGTGAATTCAAATCCAGCTGTGCCTCAGTTAATTCTGTGTGCAGTTTGGCAGGTTTATCTCCTTTGTACTCCCCTGCATGTTTTAATAATGCCCATGTTAGCCAGTCATTAATCCTTTCCTATTATTGTGAGGCTACTCTCTGTGCCTGAAAAAGAGAAAAGGCTGTGTTGGTTTTTAACACTAAAAATGGCTTTTGTCTGATGGGTTTTTCATTTTTATTTTTTAATCTCAAAAGTTGCTGATTAAGTGTGATGAGCCAAGCAGTTTGGCCAGAGCAATTTCTAACTGAACGATTTTCCACTATATTTCCGTGAGTTGTATGAGGAGCAACAAACCACAAATGTCCATGGTTGCACACACTTTCTATGTTGTGAAATGCTCAATGCTTTAATTAACTCAATTACATCACTAGTAGTTGGGCAATCATCCTCTAACTTTGTGAAGTCTGAAACACCTACTGTATCTACAGGCATACCTACCTGGCTGTTTCCTATTACACTGCAGAAATTCTGCCAAATACTCAATTTCAGTAGTCAAAGTTAAATGTGATAACTGCATCTTCTGTACTTTTCTAAAACTGCTTTCTGTCAAAGATAGCCAGCTGAGAAACTTTGAAGAAGGTATGCAGAACACACCAATTGCTGTTTGCATGCAGAGAATAGATTGCTAAAAGAACTGTCAAGTGTGGTGGTGGGGGGGGGAAATGTGAGACCATTCTGAACCTCACTTACAGCCTAGTAGTTTTGGAGAAATACATATTTTGCCTAATTTTCCTATTTCTTTGTACTCTAGATTGATCTGCAAACATTCCTTACTCTTACTGATCAAGATTTGAAAGAACTAGGCATTACCACTTTTGGTGCCAGAAGAAAAATGCTGCTTGCAATCTCAGGTAAAGAAATGACTTCACACAGGTTTTCATTTGTTGATTTTTATTATTTTGTTTTCTCCTCATTTGAGTTGTGTGTTTATAGTAAGCAGAGGATCTTGATAAGATTGAAAAGTAAGGATGTAGTCCACAGAGGTCATAGTGACTCGCCTCTAATCAGGAGGCACTTAAAACCAGATTTTAATGGAGCTTTCACTCTCATCCTAGCTGGAAATAGTGCTTTGGTGTATTTTTGCTTATTTTTTTGTTCTAAGTCAATTGTTTCTACAGAATTTGTAGGTCTGAATGAAACACCTTACTTGGAATTTTTTCAGCTCTCTTCAGTTACGAGGATGTCTTGTACCCTATGTGCAGAAAGAAGACAAAATATTGCTTCTTACAATGTATTTTAGTTAGTGTGTTATGCCTAGCTGGGTATTTTTCCTAATTGCAATAAATAACATGCTGCTACATGGAGTTCTGTTACATGGGAATTCTGTCTTCGCTATCTTGGCAGCAGCAAATCTGTAATGGGAAACTTCTCAGATTGCCCATTTTCCTCCCAGTTGCATCTCTTCTAATAAGGCTCTTCTAATGCGCTTTATGCATTTGAAGTGATGGGATAAAGAAGGTGAAAATACGATGTATTTATTAGTTCAGTAGCAGTCACAAAGATCTATGTAATCCTTCAGGGTTTTGTATCTATTACAGAGTTTGCTCACAAGAACAGAAAGGCGGGGAAAGGAAAAACACTTTGAGTATTTACTAATACAAACTTAGTGTGCCTACTTGAATGTGAGGTGAACGCCTGTTGTTTTAAAATGAATTTTTATTAGGAAAAATCACTTCGATGTTATCTATAACATAAAGAACTGGTTTATCAGAAAGTGATTGAGAGGCTAATAAGATTTTCTGTCATTATTTTACATAGCATGATTATGCTACAATTATACATAGATGTACTTGTCTCTCTCATACTATCCTGAAGATCTATTAAACTGACATTTTTAGTTGATAATATTTTGTCTGAAATATTTTTATTTAGATAGAAGTATTGGTTTGGTTTTTAGTCAAAATATTATACATTTTATTTCTGATGAGAGTTGTTTTTCTTAACTTCGTAGAACTGAATAAAAACCGAAGAAAACTCTTTGATCCATCAAACATACGTGCCTCATTTCTGGAAGGTGGAGCAAGTGGAAGACTGCCACGTCAGTATCATTCGGACATTGCTAGTGTCAGCGGTCGCTGGTAGCATTAAGTTGTGGCTCAAAAAGTCAACTGTAAAAGACGGACATGGCAATCCTGTGGACAGCCTTCACTGCACACCACCCTCTGCACTTTGGGAGTCTGGGTATCAAGGACCAAAGCATTTTGTCTGCACAATACTGTGCCAAAAATAAGAGAAAACACATTTTGTCTGTTGTCTTTCAAAACACCAAATGTGGGTTACGTTTTACTCAAGTAGATTGGACAGATTTTGCAATAATAATAATATAGGGTTCTTTGTTTAGTATTTTATTACCTATAACTATAATGTATGCACTGAATTTTTACTTTGTTGAATGAAGGAAGAATGAAGGGCTGGGATGCCAGAGCATAGATTTTGCTTTTTATCAAGATGGATTTTTCTGGTACTGCTTAAAATAATTATTGAGGTCTTTCTGCACTTTACATGTTCTGATTTCTTGTCCTGTGGAAATTTATTCCTCTCATTTCCATATCAATTTTTATATTGGCACTAATCAAATTTTTTTCAGATGTTCCTGCATTAAGTCACATCTCACTATAATGGTACTTGGAGCTGGTTCTTAGGCGTATTTCCCCTCTCTCTGCCTCCCAGTAGCTACCTGAAGAAATTGTTCTAAAATCAAGCCGCGTGCTAGTGGACCAGTCCTATTATGCTATCGTGAAGCAGCGTAGTGCTGCTTGCAATGAAACTCACTAACAGATGCAATGAAAGACCGAAATGGACCTTGCAATATTAACCCTTTGCAGTCGTCATATTTAACTGCTGCCTGTTATGCTAAAACTGTTTTTAATGGTTGTCTCAAAGCAAAGGGCTATTTTTAGTATCCTGCCACTAAAGGACACTTATTTATATCAGACTTTTATTTTTAGATCCTATACACCTACAGTATGTAACAGATTGTACTGATCTACTGCAGACTTATGGTAGAGAATGAAAGGCATTCATCAAACTAGAGCTCTGGGCTGTCAGTTTGATTAAACAGAACTAATCTAATTTGACAAGACAGCACTGTTGCCATTTAATAAATGACGAATATTACTTACGTGAATATGCATGCAGCAATTAAGTGACCAACTTGAAATGGATGTAATAGCATGTTTTGTTCAATTTAGATTTGTAATGGTCAGCTGCAGAAGTGTTTAAAAATCTGGAGATGAACTATTTCTGAAACAAGTTATGTTCAACAGAGTCCATGTTATAAGTGGCTAGAGCTAACTATTGCATTCATATACTGTGAAAGTCCAAATAATTTGGCAATATTATTCCTCTGTCTTTACAAGTGTCTTGTTATACATTTATGAAGGGTTCTCATATGATGAAGGACTTCCTAAAGTGCCTCTTTCTGCAATGCAATATGACATTTCCAAGCATTATGTTTTTGAAAAGCATTCCCATGAGAAATATTGTGAATTACCTCTACTGTAATGTATTATTTATGTTCAGTGTACAAGCCTTTTGAGAATGGACATAAACCACTGTCAAGTGCTCTTAAACAGAAGGCATTAGAGTAACATTTACAGTAGTTGGTTTTATGCAAAAATGGGTGAGAAATAGTTTTGACACTTTCCATGGATAATTCTTTCAAGGTGAGAAAACAGCGATGTATAGATAAATTTGCACACACAAAGGGAACTTAAAGAAATTATTACTTGAGGGCATAGATGATCAAGCAATAATACAAAGTCTTGTGGTTAGCAAAAAATAACTGCTCAGTACTCATTTCAGCCATATCTACTTAATGGTGTATAGCTGGGTGACTTCCACTGTAGATCAAGTAGCAGTAGCTTACTCTGGGTTTAAAATTGTTTTTCAGATTGGAATGGATAGAGCTGCATCTTGTATGCACACAGCTGTTCACAGCGAAATTACTGTGCTCAAATGTTGTAGGTAAATATCCACTTATCTCTGAGGTATATGTGTGTGTGTTGCACAGGCGAGAGCAACTTCATGCAAACCCTTGTGGAAGCCACAATTCCTAATTTAAGAAGTATTTACACTTGTGCTTGCTTGTAAGCATGTAGGTAGCTCCACTGACATGGACTAACTTATGTGCTTACCAATGAGCTTTCATTTAAATATTTTCATTTTTAAGACTAGTATTGGAAAATCAAGTTGTTTTCAGTTAGGTTTTTTTTTCTGAAATATTTTAATGACATATTCAGCAACACTTTGTACAGTATTTTCTGCAACCCCTTCTTGCTTACTTTGTCTAAACTTAAAAGCATCAAAAATACCTTTACACTCTTAAAATTTAATCTTTCATAAGTACATGCTATGTATCTAGACAGTACTATATATTTGGAAACTGAACTCATTACAGTATTAAGTTGATGTGGTCTTTTCCTGAGCAGTGCTTATATCATCTACACCAAAGTGAAGAATTTCCCATTAACAACATTATTTTCAATAGGGCTTCACACAAAAAAGAACACACTGGAAAAAGAAAATTTCTCACTTATTTTAATTCCACAAAGGGAATATGACAGTACAGCATACCGTATTGTTAGTGTTATATTATGCACAATATTTGACTTGCTACATTAAAATGTTAGTTTTAAATCTGTGCCTTAATAGTGACCAGTTATCTGTAAATATAGAGCAGATACAGATTGTATTTTTGTGGGTTGTGTCCTTTTAGTGATTTTTTAAAAAGTAAAGATGAAATTAAAACATTAAAAATGGGAATTTTCAAAACTAATCGATGTTACATAAAATAAATTTATATAACTGCCTTGTATTCTGATTGGTTGATGAAGTATTTTTTATTTAGACTCAGTTCCAGAGGTTCTTGCTTGTTAATAAACTATCAAAAGCAGTATTTCATATAATTGCAACGTTTCTTTCACACGCTAGTATTTCATTTGAGTGTTCTTCCCATATCACATGATATACAGTTAGCTTTTAAATGAGAATACCTATTTTGCTATACCTTGTTTAAAAAAAAAATGCAAAAGGAATTAAGTTATTTCAGGTTCAGTTCAGAGCAGCTGTTAGCAGTTTGGCTTACACAGGTTTCGTTCTTTCTTTTGGTCTTCCCACTTTATGTACTGTATAGAAGTTTTTACTTTGGTTGTATGTATTCTCTTGTGGAGGCCATTATAGTTTCACATTCAGTGTAAAAGAGAGCTCAATTTTTGAGAAACAAAAGGAATCTTTTATTTAGGATGCTGTCAATGGAACCAGCTGAAATCTAGCAAGAGACATAGCTTTTGCACTCAGGTAATATTTATGTTATTTTGAGTCAATCTTGTCCGTTCACTTGCAATGTAGGGAGATGCATTTAGTTTTACTTAACTGACACTGTACATCTAGGCATTTCATTATTCCAGTATGTGTTTGTTTTCTTCATGGATTTTGTGCAGACATCTTTCCACTTAATCAGATTACAGTTTTCCTGGATCACTGACCTTTTAGAAACCTGTTATCTTGCTACTCCTAGTAATTATTCAGGGAAATGATGTGGGAACAGGGAGAGATCAACAATTTAACAGGCATTGGCATAAACTAAGTGAAAATTGCACAGGCAGGTGGACCTGCAAATGGCACTGCACTTTTGATGCCTGAGCAATAGTTAACTACAGGGATCTGAAATGAGTTTCCTTTGCAGACTGTGTACTTGGAAATATTGCTTGTAATGGGACTACTATATGGCTTCATTTGGCAGAGTGGTTAAGATAGTATGGGAAAGAGGAGGAGCAGTGATGGAGCATGAGAGCTCAACAGCCGCTTTCCTTGCAGTGCGAGCAATGTTTCTGGTAGCTGTCATGAGAGGGAATGAATAGTATTGCTCCTTGAGCACAGAGGCTTCACTGTAGAGATACTCCTTGCCTCTCTCTTCAACCAGTCAGATAAGCAAAGCTGGTGGTCTTCTGTCTGAAGATGATGTCGTACTAAGAAATCTTGGCAATACACACAAGAGTAGAGGTGGATTCTCTGAGCTGTGTACAGTTTCTTAAAGAAGTCCAAAAAATGCTCTGAAATTCTTGGAATTGCACATAAATATGTTTACAGTGTATTGTTTCATTATTCTCCTACTTTCTAGAGTACCTTAGGCTATAATTATTAGAATTGTTCTGTACATTTAATTTGACGCTGTACTTAATTGGAGTAGATTTGAATTATGCTGGGAAATTAACATACTTGATTATGAAGTTGCAGAACCTAGCACATGAGTCAAAGCGTCACCTAGTGTCAAGTTTCTCTGCTCTTCTATGGATTAAGATTTGGGCAATATTTGGTCTACGGAGAGATGCAGAACGATTCCAGATGTTTGACCAAAACATAAGATGAATACAATGTGATGGAAATTACCTAGTTTGTGCCAAAACTATGTTGCAACTTCATGGAAACTTAACAGATGGGAAAAGCAAAACATAATACACACACACACACAAAAAAAGAACCAATTATATAATGAAGTAAAAATTTGTCATTTCTAACAATGTGTGATGAATTTTTTAAGGAATGTTACCATTATTATAAAAACCCAAGGACCATCAACTGATATGGATGTTGTTACAGTATTTTGCTATGACAAGAAGATCGGTTCTTCATGTAAGGACAGAAGATTTGAAGAGGCCTGAAATGGACATGGTACTAAGATAAGGTTCCTAAAAATATATATATATATCTCTCCAAGGAAAATACAGTCTCAAGCTGTATACAGACCATATAGAAAAGCAGTGGAAAAGATTTAAGTTATTTTAGATGGATGATAGAAGAAACCTTCTGTGTTAACCAGCATGAATTACACTAAAACGTGCTGTACATAGTGCATTCACATTATGAGAGAAGATGGAATCTGAGAATGAATCCATTTCAAAGTAAATGACATTTAAAGTTCAGATTCAGCAAAATAGTCACAATCTTTTCATCTAGTAGGACTCTTCTTTTTTCCACTAACCACTATTTAAAATGTTGATTCTTCTGATTCTGAAAAATGCTTGTGTAGTCCAGCATCTAGAATTCAGTGCAAACCAAGATAACACAGTAAGTGATCCTAAACTGTTGAAAAATCTGAATCTTGCTTGGAAACTGGATGGGAGACAATTAGCTAACTATTCTGTGGGCCAATAAATATTTTTGGGCAAGTATATTAAAAATATCTTAGTCCCAGCAGTGTTTCTCCTTCTACCAAATGATGACAGTAGCCAGGAAGCTGGAATGAAGGCATCTATCATGTACAAAGGCTCCTCCTGAGCATGCCTCTAGCGCCAGCTTATCTTCCATCTTCACTGAAAGTGGTTGCAGATGCTCCATTGTTGAACCAGTGCTTTCTTTCCATCATATTTGGACTCCAAATGCTACGAAGAGCAACTTTTAAATTTTACATGCAGTTTCATGAGCTTTTTGCCTGCTCAAGCACAGCGTTGACTTGTTTTCCTGCAAGTGATTAATATAGAGACTATCCAGAACCACTAGTGTGAATGAGAAGGATTTTTTTTGAAGGGATTTAAAAGTCATGACTAGACTGGAAATAAGACTCCTGGCGCTGATGGCTTTCTTGGCTGCTGCTGTTGTCTGCTCACCTCTTCTAGATCTTGGCTCTCCCACACTTGGCCCTAGTTTCTACTCTCTTTTGGTGAGCAGTCAAGTTTCAGAGGACTACTCTTGGGAAGTTCTGAGGCATTTCAAATTTTCAGGCAGACATGTATTTCCTTTGCTCTTTGCATGGACTTCAGCAGTCTACAAACTGTGGCAGTGAAGGTACGGATGCTGGTGGTCATCACTAGGCAAAGTAAAACAAAAACTGTAAGCACACCATAAATGATAAAATGATAGATTGTGATTACAAGGCCAGTAAAGATGAGGGCATTGCTTCAAATAGGTGCTTGTGAATGAAGAATAAGTAAAGGAAACATTTGTTTACTTGTCTGGTTCTTTTTTACATACCTTAATAAAGAGGAGCATCTGTTCTGTTGCATGGTGTTCTTAGTACAGTTTAAAAAATTAGGTGAAGTGACTCCTGTTACCAATAACAAATACATAATTTATCATAGACACTTTAACCTTTACTCCTTTCTTTGTTACCATTAATTATTAGTGTACAACAGCACTGTTCTTCCTTGCTTCCCTTCTGTCTGTACTATTACTACTTTGACCAACGCGTCCCTTTTCTTTTCACATGTTAATATGTGGTCATCCCTTTCTGGAGCTGCTACAGACAAAATAAGACCCCAGAGCCAGGACTGCTTATGATCTAGTGCCTAGTGCCTGTGCCTCTTCTTGCTGTGTAATCAGGTTGGAGATCAGTCTCTGGACCAAACACCTGTGCTGGTCTGCTGAAAACTGTGAACCCCAACCTTTCCAGCTCTCCTCTCTGCTCGATCATTTTGTGATGATTTTCTAAACTTCAAGACATTTTACATCTGCTTCTGTTTGTCAAATCATTTTCAAGTTTTTTTTGTTTGTTTGTTTTACCATTACGTTATCTAGGATAAAATGGGCATTAAATCATACACTTAATGAAAATACTTTCTTTTTTTTTTTTTTTTTTTTTTTTTTTTTGAGGCTGTACTAGGAATTGAGTACTGGAGAGGTACTGTGCCCTGGGTTTGAGCATAACTTTATGTACATACACTGTACACATCAAAACTCAGCCTGCTGTGACAATGAGTTACAGAACCTGGGTTCCTTCCGCCTCCCTTCCCACACCTGCTAACAGTTCAGTGCCTCATCTTAAAGCACTTTTTATCTAATTGAGATTTTCCAAGCTCACAGAATCCGCTGGGAGGCACATGAACTGCTTTATGGCTCCTGAAGGAAAATCAATTTCTCATAACTCTTCTGGCGTGTTTTCATGCCCCTCAACATGAGAGGTTTGTAGAAAGATCAAAAAGATGTTGAAAGCTCTTTTGCTTGACCTCTAACTCTTCACCAGGTCAGCTTTTCCCTTCGCTGGAAGCTAGCAAGTGTCACTTTGTGTTTAAGCGCAGAAACAAAATACACTATAGCACTCCTTCCTTTTCTCTATGCATGCTGCAATCTTGCATGCAGCATCTTTTGGAAGACCTAAAGCCAATGCTACATTGTAAGATGTGATCTTTCACACTTTCCCCGCTCTTCTTTGCTGCCCTGTGGGGCCTTTGCCCCCTCTTCAATCAGGTTCTGTTGAGGGGCTTAGCTGTGCCCTGTGAGGGCTTTGCCTTCTGTTCAATCAGATTCTGCTGAGGGGCTCAGCTGTACTCTGTGGGTGGGGCACACCTGGAGCCTTCCGGAACCTTCCAGAGACCCTGGTCTCCCCTTATAGAGCTCGCTTACTGGGCATCCTGTACAGGCCCTAAACCCTTCCTTGGCCCTGCTGCCCCCTGCTTCTTGCAGGCTGTGTTTGGGAGCAGCTGTAGCACAGCTGGAAGGCACCCTGAGGGGACCCCCAGCACCAGCCACACTGTTGCTTTGTACTCTTCAAAGAAACAGAGATGGTGCCTGCTGCTACCCCTGCCCTCAGGCCCTGCAGCCTGTGGAGCTGAGGCCGTGCTTGGTAACATAGAAAGGTAAGGATCTGGCAGCTGTGGGGAGCCATGTGGGAGTAAAGGTTTTGTGCTGATGAGGTGCACTTGGAGGGACTGCTGAGGAACAAGCCCCAGGTGGGGCCCATTGTGAGTGATAGCTGCCCCAGGGCCCGCCCTTCCCCAGGCACTGTGATGTGGGGCTGTGGGCTGTGTTGGGGAGCAGTGTGTGCCCGCCTTGTGGAGCAGAGGCAGCAGCAGCAAACGTAAGTCCTTCCAAACATCTTGTAAAGCTGGCTTTTAACTTGTTTTAAAATGCTGTATTATAGCCAGAGCTATTTCAGCCTCATTGAGGCCTGGTGTGGGTGCAAGCGGTTCCCTGAAGTTTTGTGGTGGCAGCCACCGTGTGTGATACCGTGTTGTTTGATGCTGCCTTCAGTGCCATAAGCTGTGTGATGCCCTGAGGCTTTGGCTTTGGGAGAGAAAGGTTTTATTTGCACTGGTTAAGAGTCATCCAAATAAAATAGGTTTGTTGTAAAAAGTAGATTTAGGGTAGGCATTTGCATATTTTTGGATATTGAATATCTATGCAACTTGATGTTCTATCATAATTTCTTAGTCTATGCCTGTTTGTTATGTCTGCTTGAATACAAGAGCAATTGTGAGTAGCTGTAATTCAAATTAACAATATATTTAAGCATCTGATAAGTGAAAAGCAATTCCTTTAGAGTCTAATATTTTTGTGGAGCATGGGAGTAAAAGCAGGAGCAGATGGCAGAAATTTCCAGCGCTAGGCAGCGTGACGTGTAAGCAGAGCTCTTTCAGTGCCCTGCTGTGGTAGCAGATGGAGAGCTGGCAGGCAGCAGGCTGCTGCCCGCAGGGCCGGGAGGCAGTGCTGGGCAGGGCAGAGCCACCAGGGCTGGGGGAGAGCAGCAAACGCTGAGAAGGGGATGCCCAAGGCACCACAGAAATGTAGCGAGCTCCTATGACGTTGTGAGGTTTTCTTTGCAGGATAGGCTTCTGGCCTTTTATGATTCTTTTTTCCAAAGTGAAATATCAGAATTGAGGATTTCCATCAACCCACACGTGCATATACTAAGGTATTTCAGTGTTCCATAAGCCTCTGTATAACATCCAGAAGCTCCAGCACCTTTCTGTGCTCTGATGTTTCTGGGACAAGTCACACTAAAGTATCTGAGCATGTCATTTGGCTAATTGCTGTCACCTGCACTTGCTATCATAAGTGTTAAAATAATGGCTAATTGTGCTGGAAAAAGAGCCCTCTTTTCTTCTGCTATGACCTTTAGAGAAAAAATGGTAGATAAGAAGCTTCTAGGTTAGCCTGTACTTTACCTCGTGCGTCATCCATGTCCTTCTGCTTTTTTGCAATTTATTCACTTAAGCAGTCCAAAATAATGAAAATTACTATCTTCTCATAACTTCCTGAGCAATCTCTGTAGATCTGATATTTGGAACTGTGATGGAGGCATTTCAGTCAGTGTGGAAATGTCACTTTCTTGGCCTTGTGGCTACCAGCTGTTTGTTAGCAAGGGCTTTACTGTGATATCGTGAATGACTGAGGAGCACAAATTAAAAGATTCCTGAATAAATTAGTTTTGAAAGATGAGTGAGGGTTTGATTGCATTGCTGAATAGTATGTTTAAATTGAAACAAAAATTTCTTCTTTGCTTCTCGGGTTTATTGTCAGTTGTGGAAATAAGCATTCTTTTAGGTAGCTGTGGGGCTAAATCTCCTATTGTAGCTGTGTGCTGGACTTCGCAACTGATGTGTTCAGTGCACTGAGAAGCACTGTGCATCTGTTGTGCTGTGAGAGCTGTATGTGGGAGGATAAGGAGCTTCTGGTGCTGAAGAAACACCAGGGGCAGCTGTAGCTCAGGTTTAGGTTGTGAAGGAAAGGAAGATTCCATGGAGTGCCATTGATTAATCTTAAGTGAACAATTTTTTCTCTGCTGTGCATAAATCTGTAGTTGATCAAAGTTGTGCTGGGGGAGTTGCTAGCACAATGTGCTTACATCTCACTGAAGCTTTGTCTGAAGACAGTGACTAGTGAATTGTTGTTTAAAATCTGCCCCTGAGTTCTGAGGTTCCGGAGGCACAGTTGGAACTTGCCAGCAGTTGTGAAGCAGCCATGGTCTGTAGGGGCCTGGGAGCCGGTGGGGAGCAGCATTGTTCTGGCTGAAATGGTGGGCTTGGTTAGATCAGCAAGCTACATGGAGTAAAGAATTTAAAATAGAGTTCTATAGGGTTACATAAAAATGTTACGTGCTTAGAGGACTTACAGCTAGTGAAGTTGGAGAAAATGACCTATTGCTTATTAAAATTTCTTTCTGTCTCAGAATTCTATAGTCAACAATGCTGAAGTACTTTGTCTATTACTCTCTTACTTTTTAATTGACTTGATGAAAATAAGTTAAACGTTTTGGTAGGTTAGACACTTCAGTGCCAAAAAACTCCGTATTTTATACGGTCTGTGGAATTGCAGTAACTTCTATTTCAATGTTTTTCTTTGATTGTATGGTTTGTGTGCTTCTAGGAAAGAAGGTGAAAAACTTGAGCTGAGATTAGGGAGCCCATGATTGATTTATGTCTACCATTGTCATACTGTATTCTGAATAGTTTTGGGAAGTTCTTTCTTGAGAAGCCGTAGTGAGATGGCAGCAATGTTGTTCTTGTGAGTATTGTTATTGTTTTCAGTGGTTAATATTGAATCGAATATGGGACTGGAAATAAGAGATTTAGTGGATCTCATGTTGTTTGCACTAAAGCTTAAGGTAGATTAAGTGTTTTGGTTAAAGCTCATTGCAGGAGTTAACCCCCCCCCTTTTTTTTTTTTATCTTAAACCACAGAAGAGTATTTTTTTCAGGTACATGTGACAGTGGGATTTTAATGTACGTTTCTACAACAAACTACTTGTTTGTTAAAAATTGGCAGATGAGCTGATGGCATGCCTGTAGATGGCGTGAAGTTGCAGAGACAGCGACCTTTCTGGTGATACATGAGAACCGTCTATTGTGCTCCAAGCAATGGAAAAAGGAGTACAACTCTTACAACTGCAGTGTGCCGTGTGCCGCACAAGCACTTTGTTTGCATGCCAAGTACCTTAAAATAAATAAAGAAGGCTGTTTTGTGAAGCCTTCTTTGGAGGGAGCAGATGGTGTACATGGGAACAGCCACCATGGGGCCATGCAAGGTCTGCCTGGCCAGCGCTGCCCAGCTGAGAGCTGTGAGTAGAACTTGAGCTCTAGAAGATTACTTACTGACTTCCAGACAACTGGCTCAGCTTTTATGTGATAGTTACATTGAGAGCATGGAGAAAAGGTCCACAATTTAATTCTGTAACTGTCTTTTTTCGAAGCCTGGCTGTTCCTGGTACACATCCCTCCTGCCTGCTCTGTGGGCAGGGGTGGTTCTCCGTGGTGCCACGGCTGCTTCAGCCAAATGCCTGGCTGCTTGCATGTTGTAGGGTTTGTGTTCCTCTCATGTTGAAGTGTTAATCTACCCTAATGCTGTGTGAGTAAAAGGGTGAACTTGGCACGTGGGAGAGGCCACGTGATCCTGTTGTTGTGCTGTCCACATCTTAAGAGAGGAGTGAAAAAACAGTGGTGCTCATGCCAGGCTCGCTGATTGAGGAGACAGGTTGCAACACATGCCCCACGAGTGATGCTCTCGTGGTACAGTGCTGGGAAATCTTTCCTTTTCCTATAAGAAAAATGTTGTTTTTGTTATTCAACTCTACAAGTTTCCTCTCAAGTTCTCCATGAATTCTCCAGAGCTTCTTGTTCCCAACCAAAGCTGCCTTGATCTGCAGCTGACCCCTGTGGGATGAAGTCATCAGGAGAAAGTTCTTGTTTTCCTCTATCTGTTTTACAGCACGGCCTTGTTGCTTTATTAATTTTACCAGAGCAGGCATGTGTTTCAAGTCTGCCTTGTGTTGCGTTAAGAAATCCTCCCACACCACAGACCTTTCTAAACATTGTTTGTTGATTTACGGGAAGGCGATGGCTCTGCGTGCGGCCTTCCTGCAAGCAGACGTTTGTGTGGCCAGCACCGGGGGACGGGGACAGCACGGTCCCCTTCCTGATTGTGGAGTCACACACAAAACAATCACAAAATAAAAATGCTGTCATCTGAAAGGAGCCTTTCTGTGTTTAAAAAAATGCAGATGTTGAAGGCTTTGAAGAAGGCATGGGTGCAGATAGGGGGCTGCTGAGAGCCCTGCACACAGGCGGTGACTTCCCCACATCCCAGCCCCATGCACCAGAACCGGAGCGAGGGACTGGGGGCAGTATCTGGCATTTGTCTGAGGAATACGCTGATTCCACCGCACTGAGAGAGCACTTCACCATCATGCTCTGGCGCCCATCACTGCTGCTGCTGCCAGCAGCCCTCCCACGCACGCTGGGTCGGAGCACTGTGAGCCTGGATGCTGGGCCGCCCATCAACTGCAGGGAAATGAACCTTCTGGAGACGGCTCTTCTGTGGCGAGGTGCTCTCTGCTTAATGAAACTCAGCACACTGTCACGTATCGCATACTTACACAGCTCTGCTGGCCGCCTGCTCTGTTGGCTTGTGTTTTTGGATGAGTTGTAGCATTTCTTAGTGTTGAATTCCTCTCTTCTGTTGCCATCATGGGGGGGAGGATGGGTGCAAGCGCAGCACTGGGGAAGACAGCTGAGGCCCAGCCCCGGCTGCCCCTACTGTCTGTGGGCTGCAACTCACTGGGTGCTGCTGGGAGGAACGCCTGCAGCATGGCAATCGTGTTTTCAACAGGAGATGGGCGGCTGTGGGGAGAGGAGCGTGAAAGATCTTCTGTTAAGGATTGTGTGAGTTCCTTTGGTGATTACTGTGCAAACGAGAGGAGCTCTGCATGCAGATCCAGGACCTCTGTCTGTCAGCCCCTCAGTGTTCAGGACTCTGGCACGTGCAAGACTTCTCATCCCTAACAAAAGTATGCATATCCCAGACAGTGTTCTGTGCCTGTGGGATGTGCTGTTGCCTGATGCGCTGCTCTGTGCTCTGGGACAGCTCATGCTTTGCTCTGGAAAGGCTCGGCTTGCCTTACCCCACAAGCCAACAAGCGTGCACTGCAGCTGTTGGTCTTCTTTTCTGGTTTGGTCACTCTTACATGTATCACATACCATACTTTTATTTAGAGAATGGACCAATGCTTATCCTATGATAAAATATTCAGAAGAAACAGCAAGCCATACACCCTAAGCAGTAGTTTTGCTTGCTCATTTGCAGTTTCTTCCAGGTTCTTCTCAGGCACTGATATCTCTTGGTAAAACATGCCCAAGTTCAGCATTGCAAGTATTAGGGGCTGAAGTTGTTCTTGTGAACCTTCGTTTCCTAGTTTGTGGAATGCTGTTAGGAACAAAAAAGAACATGTAGCGCATCACTTCATTGACCTTCACCTTCTGAATGGCCCTTCTTGTGCGCGCTGGGGGGGTGGCAGCGGGGCTCCTGCTGACCCCCAAACACGGCTGATGTTGAGCACCTGGGGCAGCACATCGTACCCTGAGGTTCCTCTCACAGACCAAAATAGGAAGCTGCAGCATGGGAAGCAGCAGAGCACGTGGCTGGGAGAGGTATGTGATCTGAAGCTTGTCCAGAAACAAATGAGGTGAGGTCAGAGGGGGACAATTTAGCAAAAAGATGTTGCTCTCCTCCCACCTTTTGCACGCAGGCAGGGAGTGGCAGCCAGACAGAGACAGAGGAGGGGGTTGTTTTGTACTGACATGGCAATGGCGTTGTCTGGAGAGCAGTAGAGGCTTTGTCACCATTTCAAAGCAAACAGATGACTATGGATGTGGGAGAAAATACAGCAGCTCCTCAGGAAGACATCACCTGCTGCTGTCAGCAGAACTGTGCATGCTCGCTGCAGGATGAGCAGGTCTCTGCCTCACCTTTAGGTGAGGAGAAACTGTTTTCTGGCTTTGGCTTCCCAGCCAGGTGGGAGAGGAGCCCCTGGGCCTTGCTGTCCTGCTCTGCTAGGCCCTGGGGCTGCCTGCCTTGCCAGGCAGAAACACCCCTGAGGAAGGACGTTGCATGAGCTCTTGCTCTTACACACTAGAAAAAATCACTGTGAAATCTCTATGGTTATTTCCACTGTTAAGGAACAAATGGAAAACATCAGCATGCAAAGAATTTTAATTGTTAGGGTGTTAACCTCTCACCAATGAAGCTAGTACCGACGCGCCTCAGCTTTTGTTAAGGAGCCAAAATATAGTCCGAATTCAATTTAGGCCAACATTTTATTAGGTATTTTTATGTCTTAATATTTCTCTTAGGTGCCTCTTTAAAGTCTTGTTGGTAAAGCAGGCATCATTGCAGCCAGCTGAGATGCGCAGGCTCTCGACTCTGTTCCCACAAGCTCAGCAGGACTGCTCCTGCTTTGGGAAAATGCTCCCTCGTGCTGCTCCTTTGTGGTGCTGAGCCATGGCAGCTCCCCGGGTGGTAGATGCTGAGATTTGTTGTTTTGGCCTTTCTCAAAGCCAGGCCCCTCGCTGAGCCGGCCTGCTGCTCACTGCACAAATGGTAATTTTGCCTTGCGGCTCTCCTATGCTCAAACGCTGCCCTGTTCTCCAGCAGACCAGCAATGGCCAGGATCTGTTAAAGTATTGATTTTTGTTGTTGTTTTTTTTAGCTATTATTTTTTCTCCATCACAGGGTTGCGCGTGCAGCATTGCTTGGTATTGATTTGTGACGGCATTGCGAGGATGTAGGAGGGGCTGTGTTTGTAAGGCCAGCACATCTGCGGGGGGGAGCTGAGTCCTTTGCTGCAGAGCTGTGCACATGTACCCACAGCCCCCAAGGAAAGTGGGGGGAAGGGCTGTCATGAGAAGGGACGGGCAGCCCCCACTGTGTGGCTGATGGAGACGTGTGCTTGGGTTTGTCTGTGAGGCTGCGTTGGGCTCTGGCAGCAAAAACTTGGAGTTCTTAGCACCTGAGAAAATCTATGCCATTTCTCAATTCACTCCAACAATATTGATCTACTGCGCTGTAATCACACAGTATTTGTTCACTTAAATAATTCCTAATGGGCCCAGATTGGGGCTGATGCTCTGACTGCAGTGCTGTGTGCTCCAGCTGTCCACATCTGCATCAGAGACAACTTGCAAAGAGTTTGATCTAGGTCCGGATCTGAAGCTGATTGTTTTAGTGTTTTTTTCTGGTGGTGTTTTTGTTTTGTAGGGTATTTTTGCAGCCTATCAGGACGTGTAAGGCTTACATTGATGCAGGATTTTAACTTGGAATTAAGAAAATCCAGGAGTCCTGTGAACTCTCTGGAATATTTTCAGCTCTGGCTGTGTCCTTGCATCCTGGGGCTGTAAATGGAAGCTGTGACTCATGGACGTTGCAGTAGAGAGGGCCAGAACCCCCAGATGTCTTTGCCTTACCGTAAGTAACAGAGGCGCATGCAGGAGTTTGCCAGTAGCTTTTGTGCCTTAGCAAACAGTTCTTGTGTGAATAACATTAGGATAAAGGTCTCAATGGGATAAGAAAAGACTTTCCTTGATGCTCTGCTCTCCTCTGCTCCCTTTTACCCTGTGCCCTTCCCATGTGCCATTGTAGCTGGCATTTTGCAAAAGCATAAATCAGAGTTTTTGCTTCAGTACCCTGGTGTCACCTTAGGGCTTGGGGCTGCAATTCTACTAAGATCAGGGCATATCCTCCAGTGCTCTCTAAATCCCATGGATGTCCCCTTCAAGTATTTGTGCCTTAAAGAGAGGATAAAAAACAGAATTTATTGTAGCATTAATTCATGTTCTTCCAACAAACTTCAAATGTGTGCATCCTTCATTCTTGCATTCCTATTACAACAACTTGGGTTCCCCATACAGTAAATGGCAAATCTGTTCGCCAAGTCCCAGAGAACATCCGTAGCAAAGAAGATTGGTTAGTTATATTTCATATGCAGCTTATCCCACCGTGATCCCCACCTTCCTGGTTGCATTCTTACAAGGCCGGTTTGGCTGGAGATAACTGAGACAAACTCTGTGACTACTTGGCTATGAAGGTGCAGGGTGATTTTTCTCCCCATAAAGCAGAAAAGACAAAAAAAAAAAAGTATTCTCAGTTTCTCTATGTAGGTGTGAATCTTGCCAGACAGCTTTTGTACACTGTAGATGCTTAGTTCTGAGGAAAAAAATGTAGTCTATGCAGTAAAGAACTAGCTTTTTCAGACGTAGATGCTATAAGACAAAGGTTTTACTTATGCTAGTGAGCATTTCTATGGCATTATCACCCTGTAAAGTGACTTAAAAGGTCAACAGAATTAAATTAAATGTATGTAGGTCACCATGAAAGTAATGCCTTCTATTTATTTCCATGGAAACTACAACAGCTACAAAGAGTACAATAACACTGTTTCGGAGGGCAAATTCTCAGCTACAGAACACAACACAGTCACTACCAGTAGCTATGCATTTTTGCCAGCAAGGAAGAAGAGCTTGCATACTGCACTCATAAAAATCTGCGCCAGTGGAGGTGACCCATTGTTTCACAGCCGTTATGATGACGTTGTTGGTAGGAAAACAGTGCCCATGCAGTACATCTTCCATTGGCTCGAATAGATGGAATTCAGAGGACATCAAATTCGGACCGTACCATGAGTGTGGTAGGACAGTCTAGTCCAGTCCAGTAAACCACTGGCACTCTCTACAGACAAGCTGGGAAGGGGTCTTACTAGGCCAATTTTTTCCTGAGGAGTAATATCATCAAAATATTTGCATTCACCTTTTGATCTGAGGCACTTAGGTACATAGCAGCTTGGTTAACATGGGCTTCTTGTTCCTTGCGCAACCTTTTTTATAGGCAGTAGGGCTGGTGAAGACCCAGTGAGTTGGTTTGAAGCTGCAGGATCAGGACATGATTAACAGTGATGGGCTGGGGTTGGAGTAGATGATCTTAGAAGTCTTTTCCAACCTTAATGATTCTATGACATGATGGTGACTGGGAAGCCAGAGCAACTCTGAAGGCTGATATGTCTTCTTGCTTGAGTTGTTTGTGAATGACATGCTGCAGTAATGCTCCAAGCACCGATCTCTGTTTACCATAACAGTAAAAAATGTCGGTATTGGTGCAAAAACCTGCTGTGCTTTCAGAAACTTTGTCAAGGAACAAATTCCCATGTTATCAGCCAGGACAGTTTTGATTTGTTCTCATTCTTAGTATCGCTGTGCTTGTCAGGACGTTGGGATAACATTTTAGACTGGATTTTCTTTCCTTTTATATATTCTGCATAATTGAAATTGCACAAGCCTTTGTGTTTAAGCAAATCTGACACATTTTTTCATTTAGTTTTTATTTATGCATACTTTTCCATATGAAAAAAAAAAAAACAACATTCCAGGTCCATTTGGTTCTTATCCAGTTTTCTCCACATATTGGGAAGCTTTCATGGACTTGATGCCACATTCCCGCAAGCCCTAAGGAGGAAGCAATATCCATGGGATGAGGGATAAGATGCTTACAGGTGTCTCAGTAATAGTTGTTTCTCTATTCTGGTGAAATCCCATTAGAGGCAGGTAAAACTGTTTACAACATTTTAAACTGTTGTGCTTTGAATACAGTATGGCCATAGAAGTGGGTGTAATTTGCCTTGTAATTAATATCATCGTCTACAAGGTGCTGTTCCCCAGGTGGAGGCAGCCAGCGGCCGTGATTGGTGGCTGCGCTGCGCTGGATGCAGGACTGGATGGGCTGCATAGGACTCTTTTTCTGCCTTCTCCTTCCCCTGTGACCCAGAAAGGACGTTCTTTGACTCTATTAGGGAAAACTGTTGTCATGCACTTGCTGATCTGTATCCAGCTCAGGCACTGTCTTGGCTTCAGCCCAGAATCAGTCTCCAGATGTGTGGGCCTGGTACTAATAACTAAGTTCACCCATTTGTTCTCAAATTATGTGCCTTTTGGTCTGCAGAGTGCTCGGAGAGCTGGATGTTGGCAACCTGAGTGCTGTGAGGCTGATGGCAGCCACCCAGGCTGAGCTCATAAATGCATTTTTCAGAGATATGGATGCACTAGAGAAAGAGTTAGACCACGCGTATACAAACTGGTAAAATACAGCACCATTAGCTGCAGACCTTGGATGCACAGATCATTAAGATAAGACAACATTAGCTGCCCAGCTCCTGAGTTACTTTGCTATCGCATCACCCTGTGCACTGGGCTGTAACTTGCTCTCTGCTCTCACAGATTTTTTTGTTGCCGCTGTTTCCAAAGACTGACAGCACATCAGTGAGGCTCCCTGCTCCTGATACATCAGTGTCAGTAGTGCCACAAACAGCTCTGCCATCTCAGTGTGGGGCTGGATTCCTGTGGCTCCCTGGGTGTGCGGCACCATCTCCATTCACAAACAGAACCCTTTCCCATCGTGGCTATCTGGGTCCTTTATGGTGCTGCACAAAGGACTTAACCTCAGTCTGCCAGCTCTGGTAGATACTGTGAGGACTCTGGATTAGCGTTGCATGTTTTCTGAAGCTCTGTGACCTGCTTTGTATCAATTTAACTGCATTTCAGAGCAAACCTATTTAATTAATGGCTTCCCTCAGGACATCAAGCAGTAATACATCAGATTCTTTACTAGAATCTATAAACATAAAGTTGTCTCTAATTCATTTCCTTAGTCTAACTCTGTTAGATTCTTTTAAAAATGCAATCAAGCTAATCTGGCAATATTTTCCTTCAATGGACATATGTTGTTTGATCGTTGAGATGCAAATCACCTTGACCTCCACTTCAATCAACATTTCACACTGGGTAGCGAAGAATATGCTTTCTTGCTATATCATCTGCTGAGAACTCACTTTTGATGTGCAACTTCAGAAAGTTTAATCTGAAATTGCGACGTAACCACAGTTTCCTCCCTGCTTCCTCACAGACAACACTCTGATAAGGAGACTGCTAAGCAGGGAAGGGTTAACTGTGGCTCTTGAAGAATAATGATTTAGCAGAGCAGAAAAATATTCCGCTCTGATTTTCCTCTCTGTGGTTGCTATGCCAGCAGCTTCGTAGTTCAGGGAGGATTCATGTATTCCTTTTTCCTCCACACACTTACGAAACCAACTAGGGGTGTGTCCGTGTGCTTTTTGCTGTTCTGAGAGACCTGTGCTGCTAAAGTGAAAGGGGAGGTGTGCACAGGAGCACGGGGGAGGGGGCAGAAAGGAGTCAGCTGTCCGGGATGTTTTTGCAGTTGCACTGCGGTGGCAGGGGTGCTCCCGCAGACGACTGCAGAGCCAGGGCTAAGCAGCAAAGGTGGATGCTGAGTCGAAAAGGTAGCACTTGGGTGTGGGGATAAGATTTTCTTTGCTTCTGGAGCAAGTGTATGCAAGAAAGATGGGCTTCGCTTCAACCATGCCCTGGCTGCGTTATCGCAGAATCATAGAATGGTTTGGGTTGGAAGGGACTTTTAAGATCATCTAGTTCCAGCCTCCCCTATAGACAGGGACACCTCCCAGTAGACCAGGTTGCTCAAAGCCCCATCCAGTCTGGCCCTGTACCCCTCCAGGGAGGGACACCCACAATCTCACTGGGCAACCTGTTCCAGTGTCTCACCATCCTCACAGTAAAGAATTTCTTCCTAATATCTAGTCTAAATTTGCCCTCTTCCAGTTTAAAGTCATTTCCCCTCATCCTGTCTCTACATGCCCTAATAAAAAGTCCCTCCCCAGCTTTCCTGCAGGCCCCCTTCAGGTACTGGAAGGCTGCTATAAGGTCCCCCTGGAGCCTTCTCTTCTCCAGGCTGAAGAGCCCCAGCTCTCTCAGCCCGTCCCCATTCATACATCACCAAGGTTTATGCTTTGCTGTGTTTTGCTGCACAGATCTGGTTGACTGATCACAAAGAGATAGAATGATGAAAATCTTGTAATCCAGGAACAAAAAAATCCTGTAATCTGGAAATGAGTATGATAGGATATAATAAAACTTGTGAAGGAATAACAATATGACAAGTAAATGGCCTCTGATAATTACAGTACATAAAAACAGGCAGGACAACTAGCAAATGTAGATGAATTCTATATGCAAATGCTGCAAATCTTAAACATAAGGTGTGTGAAAAGAAGTCTAACTTAAAGATATAGGTATTAAAAACATGTCAAAATCCTGGTAGAAATGGAATACTGTAATAAGAAATAATCATACAGACATGACAGCTCTCACCAGTGGAAGTCGTACTTATACATCTGTGCTTTTTAAGGTGTCAAGAACAACAAAACAACTTACTGTGGCATCTAAAATGCATGGAAAAGTTACTCTAAGTGCTTCAGCACGTGCTCCTATAGATATTGAACTGCTGGGGAGTAAGAAGGATTTTTTTTTAATATATATATATATTTTTTCCAGTGGGTTAATGGACATCGGTAAGTAAAAGCTAAAAAGGGAGGAACAAATGGCCTGTCTTCACACTGGAGGAAGTTTCTCCATTGAGAAGCCAGAGCTGTCCACTCTTCGATGAACTCATAAGTTTCTGAGGAAATGGGTGACTACTGAGTGACAGATTGTTGGAAATATAAAGTCATTTGGGACGGTTATTCAGGATTGCTCTTGGTGGAGAAATACAGCTCTTATGATTCTGAGCAGCTACATGAGAAAATGTCAGGACTTTGTATTGATGGAAATAAAATTTTACATTCAGTAATGGCAGGATGTAGCTCCAGCAGCGCAAACTCAGAGCTCAGAATGAGTGATCAGCTTTTTAGGAAGGAGTTTCCAAGGTCATTAAAAGAACTTGTTGGAAAATGTCAGCTCAATGCCACTGAAGAGCCCTCTTTGGAGTATTTTCCTTCCTGCTGACCAACAGGTAGGATTTTCTCTAGGTTTCTTGTTTCAAGTAATGGATTCTCTTCGTGCTATCATGTTAGTTAAACAAAGTGCATTATCCATCCCTCTCAGTCTTAATTTAACCTACTGACATTTGGGTGGGGTGTGTGTACATTTCCATTTTAAAACACAATAGCCTTGTTTTTACCCCAGCCTAGCGTCTAGTGTAAAGTTTTTGCTCTGCATTTTCTCCAAAGCTTTTGTTGATATTTTCTTATTCAGTTTGCATAGATGTTTTTTTAATTTTAAAACCCTTTCCTTCCTCTGTATCAGGGATTTTATTAATGCAGTGGAGATCTAGCAGCAGTGATGATTTCATACAGTCGAGGTGATAGTTTGTAATTTTGAGGGCTTTTGTAAGAACTTGTCTTTCTGCTCTATAGGCAGTGCTTCTCTATAGTTAATATTCCCAGCTTCTTCTGTTTGCTCTGTTTTCACCTGACATCAGTAGGCTTGGGTGCGGTTTGAGAATTATGCTGGCAACAGTTATTTACTAAGAAAAGTAAAGTGTAATTCATAAAACTTTAATTTCTAAAGGATTATGTCTTTTATGAGCCTTCATTCAGAGATGGACTGCATGGTGTTTAAAATGAAATTCAGTTAAATAATGAGGAAATAACCTTCTGGTAACAAGGCCTCTCTCCCTTGTGACTTTCACTGTGTAATTCTTTTTTAAAGTAAATTTTAATTTTTGCACCACTATTACACAGATGTGAATATGTAAACTGCTTGAACTGCTGATGGGAGCAGAAGCTACTGCAGGAATCTCTTACATTCACTGGCTTGGGAATTGTGTAGGAAAATAACCAAAACATGGTAAATCTCCATCTTCCTTTTCTGGCTCGTTACACACAGTGAAATTCACTCCCCCTCCATTCAAGCTCAGTTTTGCTAACTCAAACTGCTGGGCGAGTGAAATTTATCTCCTTGAGGAACCGCGTTTGGAATTCGTGCCCAGAAGCAGCTGGCCAGGTGAGCGAGAAGGGGGGCCCACAGCGCTTCAGGGAGCAGGCTGCTCGCTTTATGAAGCTTTAGCAGAAAAATGAACTCTAAAAACAGTTCTTCATGCTTGGATGAAAGGTCTGTCTGCAAATAGAAGCATCCATATTCAAATGTATTTCATATAGAAACACTGTACAACGTACGAGCTTTTCCTTCTAACTGCTGAGGTACTCGTTCAGCAGATTTATTTCCTGCAAATCTGTTCCCTCTGGCCACGTGTGTTTGCTATTCTTTACTAAACTGATCCTTGTTGGAAAAAAAGCTCTCTGAGGGATTTTCACTGGAGTCTCCTTTCATTAATGCTTTGCTGATAATATACACGGGAAAATGGAAAGAAATAAGTCATTTATTGTTTCATTTGTAGAAGTCACTTAGGATTAATAAGATTATTCTTTTTTTTTTCCCTGTGAAAAGTGTAATAGCTGACCTTTAAAAGAGCAGTATTATTGTTCTGACAAGTCACTGAAGTCCATTCTTAATGAAAATATTTTTTGAAGCTTCACATTCTTTACGTGAAAACAAATTATTTCATTGCTTATGGTTACTTATGCTGCACCACTGAAATCATAAACGAGAATTTAAACGGAAGAAAGTTTAGCAGCTTCTTCTCTGTTCCTCTCTTCCCTGCTGCCATGACTACCAAGACTGGTAGAGCTGTGAGTGCAAGTTGTACATAAGAAGGCAGATATTTTACAAGCAGGTTTTTCTTGGTGGGGCTGGAGCTCAAATAGTTTTTCAAATCTGTAACACGAAGATAGAATTCTCACTATGCATAATCTCCAGTTACTTAGTTCTAAGCTGAAAAATGGCTGCAGCTTTCACAAATATTTGCTTTAGTATATTTTACAATTAAGTTCCTTCCCAGAATGTGTAAATTCTTTTGAGAATCACATTAGTCCAGTTGAATTATAAACAGTTCCTCTGAAAGAGAATCTCAATACTTTAAAGCAATTTATTTTCCTTTAAATAAGCAGGTAATATATTGTCCTATTTTATCTCCTAAGCATCCTCCACTGAGTGAGAGAAGTGAGATCTATTCAGAGCTGATATCCACTCTCTCTTTCCTCATCTCTTGGGCATAATGCCTTGCTTTCAAGGAGGAATTAAAGTATCGCATCTTAAATAGGTACAAGCAGGAGAACTTAGATTTTCCTGCCTTACAGGGCACCTTCTTACATCTGGGATGTGTGTGTGTATTGCCTCAGTTTCCTGCTGGCTTCATGAAAAGTGGCAAGGAAAGAAAATGCCTTTCTCCACATATATGCTGCACAAGCAGCAGAAGCTGTTGTAGGTGGTCGGTCTCTGACCCCATTGTGAAGTCTTGGTTGGCCAAAGCCGGGGAAGAGAAGACTCGCTTCCCTACATTGTTGTGTTCCTCACCTTCTTCAGTCTGTGCTGTGTGCTGCCAGCTCCTGAATTGCAGCTCATTAAGAGAATGCTTGATTGGAGTGAGAAAGCTGTGGTTTCCGTGAGATTCAGAATCTATGTCTTGCAGTGCACACGGGTCTGGCAGAGTGGCCTGTGAAGCTCCTAATGTGTGTGGGGTGACAGGCTTTCAGGGAAGGAGGAGCTGTACCTGGTGGAGAGCTCCAGGCCCCTCTCCCAGCCTCCCACTTGCCCACTGGCTGCTCATTCCGCCTGCCTCGAGCAGCCCAACCTGCCATTCCTCTGGCACCACCCTCGCGTGTTGGCTGAGCTCTGCGTATTTTTTTACTTGTGTGTGCGTATGTATTGGTTTTGGGTAAGCTAATGCAATTGTGAGAACTTTTCAGTTATTTTTTCATTGCCATTGGCAGAGTTTAAAACCATTTGAAACGCTGCCATGTTGGCTTGTGCTCTGTAAGAAACAGGGGGGAGGAATCAGCGTCTGCCAAATGGAAAGGGATAAAACTGGTGTAATGATATGTTGCAATCACGCTGCAAAACCTACCACAGTAAATTACTGCTGTAACAATCTCCTTCCTGTTGCTAGAGGCTCCAGCCCAGGCTTTTTCACATCTCAGTATTCAATTGTTAAGAGAAGGTTATCTCCACGATCCGTAGCACTGAGCGGGTGCTCAGCTTCTTGGAGGACAGGCAGGAAAGCAAGACAGAAGCCAGGAGCGGCAGGTGCCTGACCTCGGGTGGGCAGTGCTGCTGGATCCCAGTGCCATTGGTCAGTCCCTGGTGGTCAACCCACACAAGCCCAGCACAGCATCGCTGGCAATGCTCCATCACACTGCGCGTTGGTCTGTGCTGTGTGGGCTCTTCTCCCTTTTTGCTCACTGATCTGTAGATCACAGGCTGCACAGCCTATGGGACGCCCCGTGGGGAGCTGTCTGCTCTGTGGCAGTGGCTTAACACAGGCCCGGTGGCCATGGGGACTGCTGTCCTCTGAGAAGGCCTGTGGGAAATGGGCTGCATCTCCTGCTTCCACCCATCTTGCGCGCATGTCCTCTCCTCAGACATTGTGCTGTCCTTGGCACACAGCCATGTTGTTGTTAGCGCTGAATGAAGGAGTGAAAGGGGAGAGAGGGCCAGAAAGCTGGATTACTGTCCTGGTTTCAGTGATCCTCCTAAAGGGAGGGGAGAAGGTGATGGCCTCAGTGTGGGAAAGTTTTCAGAGCTGCTCTCCAAGTAGTTTATGCTCTGTGGAAAGAGTGGTTTGGGTCTCTTGAATCCAATGGCATGGTTTTGAGAGAATTATTGATCTGTTTAGGGGAAGGAGAGGGAAAAGAGGAAAGTAAGCCTACTCTTTGAGGGGAGAGCCATGAGATCCTTGTGGTTTCAGAATTGTAAGCTGATGGCCCTGTGACAGCGCTTTGACTTTCCAGAAAAGCATTGTACAAAACTTCATCTGGTGGTCAGCGCTAAAATAGTGAATTGCTGGAAGAAAGTCAGCTGCCTTGTGCTTAAACTGTGCAGACCGCCTGGTGTGACCCAGGGTGGCATCACTGTAGGCTCCCCTCCCTCTGGTATGGTGGACAGTGAGCACAGAACATGCTGGGAGCTGTACAGACGCTGTCTGGGAGTCCACGAGAGCGCGGTGCAGTGGAAGCTCCCTTCCCTCCAGGCACCTTCTGGGCTGGTGTCCCTGCCTGGCTCGGTGCTGCTCCCAGGCTTCACAGCTCACCCTGCTGGGCTGTTCCCCTTGGATATGAATGGACCTTTTTTTTTTTTCTTATGTGGTGTTTATACAATTAAATTTACTCTTCTTTTTCCATTTTTTTTTTAAAAACCAGCATCATTAGTTTCCTGTATTTGAAGTTCACCACCACATCCTTGCACTCCCTAAGTCCCCAGCCTCTGCTTTTTCCAGTAACAATAATAAAACCCAAAAAAGCTTGTTTTGTCCTTGTTACAGCTACAAAAAAGTGGATTTAGATTTAGCTATGCTTTGCCCTTAGGTACCTGGCAGGCTTGCTTTCCTTCTCTCCAAGTCCTTCCTGCGAGGAATGAGCACAGCTGATCTCAGGGAAAAGACTCGGCTCAGGGAGCATGTGCTGGCCAGGGAGATTTTTCCCTTTGATGCCCATTGCTCCCCGCCTCTGGTGCTTCATTCACATTTCACATTCTCCAAGCTCAAAGTCATCTGCAGTCACAGGCCAGAAGCTGATTTTCAACCCTGCTGCATGGCCCAGATCACCCCAAGGGGGTTTTCCCTTGTGCAGGTCGCCAGTGAAATATTTTGCATGGCTTAAGTTGAGATATCAAACTATTTCCCAGCTCCAGCCAGTGTGAACTGAAGGCTGTTAGGAAAAATGCTGCCTGTCACATTAATGTGAGTGATCAAGAAAAGGCCCAAATAACAGCCCTGGAAATGCAGAGTCTGGTCTGCCAATTTCTTTCTCTTTTCTCTTGTGAGATTAACAAGACATTCTCTCTTAAAATGAAATCTGATATTTATGGGAATGCCTCATTCTCTATAAAGATATTTTTGTGTGTGCGTGTGAACAGACCAAACTAGATATAAACTGTATGGAACAGATAAGTCACAATATGCTTAAAAGAAGTGGATGTTTTTATGTTACAAGTGTGGGTGTACCTCATTCTTTCATATGCTGGAAGCTCCCTACGGAAAATCCATAAAATAAAATGGGAAATAAGAAACTGTTTTTTGCTGATGTAAAATAGCGGAGGACAAACTTTCTGAATTACAAAGAGCCCAGCAAAGATACCTCCCTGGGTACTTGTCATGGTTTTGTGATTTTCGGTTATTGGTATTCCACATCATAATATCATGTAATGAATGTACCTGGTTCTCAGAAGAGAAGGACTACCACATTTCCCAGGCTACTTTTCTCCTCTGTTACCATTTTCCAGACAGAGGGAAAAGATAAAAGCTTGCAGATCACGAGACCTCGTCCCTTTTTTTACCGCCGTCTCTCGTCTTGGCAGCACCTCGCTCTCCGGCCGTCTTATCGTTGGTAGTAGAGTAAGGCCTACCTTGATTTTGGGACGTTCTCTCTCTCTGTATTGGATTTATCAGCTTAAATTGTAATATATTGTATTATAGCGTGTTGTTTTGCATTCCGATATCTTATTTAGTAAATTAGTTTGTTTCTCCTCAGATTGTTGCCACTGTTCTTTGCTCTCAGGGCCATCTCCTTACCCTTTTTCCCTTTTCCCTTTTCTCGGAGCGTGGGCCCATGGGTCCCCCGTCCTATTCGTCACGGAACTGGGCTGAACGCCCGTAAACCGTTGACAGTACTCTTTCTAAAAGAAAATTGAACAAGTCAAGATGAGTTTGGGCTATTTGGTTCAGTTTTGCATTGAGGCAGTTGGATTGTGTTCCTTGTGATATTAAATTCTCTTTGCCCTAAGTCCCTTTAATCATGAATGTCACAGAGTATCCATTTCAAATGGTGTTTGGATTGGTTATCCTAAGTGGAAAACGAAGGGAGTGGAGTGTGGTTTGGTGTTGGACTAGAAAGGGATGGCACAGCTGGGGAGCGTGGTTTGGTCTCAGCACCATGAGGACCAGGCTCCAGGTGTTCCTGGAGAGCGACTTCAGGCAGCTCTGTGAGGGGAGAATTTCTTCTGCTTTGGTAGTGCCAGAGGTTGGTTCCAGGCCTTTGCTGCTCCAAAAGAAGCATGTGAGGATGCACAGCAGGGGAATTACTACCACTTTGTGGCAGGTGAGGAAGGAGAGGTGCCTGGACACTGTTGCCCCTTGCTGCCTGGAGCAGGGGCTGCTTTTCTTCTGGCCTTACTATTCACACCTTGAAACCCCCTGGGAAGCTTAGCTGGCTGCAAGGAGGGAGGGGCTGGGGGCTGCAGCCCCATCACCTGCACTGCTTTAATTTTGTCACAGAGGGGAGAATCACAGCAATGAAGCCCATGGAAATGTAATTTACTGCAGCCGAAAGCTGCCACACTGAAGGGATTTGGTTTGTTATTTCTGTGTGTTGCCACTGGCTGCCAGAGCAGTGAAGGAGGATTTGATCAGGGAGCTTGGGCTCTAGGAAGCCATTTTGTTGCTGTCACAGCTCATAGCTCGTCAGAGTTTCCAAGGTAATTCTGATTTTTCAGGGGACCAGTTTGATTGCTTCAGAATGCACTGGGCTTGCTTGATCCTGCATCAGCCAAAGGAATATGCTTCTTTATACATGATTTTCTTTGGAGCACTCAAAACAACTTTGCTTGCTTTTTTGTTTGTTTGTTTTTAAGCTTTTCAAGATCTTTTCAGCAGATGTGCAGCCTGCCATGGGGTTTGTCTCTGTCTCTCCCCTGTTCCTTACCTGCTGACCTGGGTGTGTGAGCAGGCAGCTGGGGGTGTCCCTGCCAGATGCAGTCCTCCAGCAGCTGCAGCAGCAAAGTGGCATTTTTACTCTGCTGGACCACTAGATGGGGAAATTGTATTTACATTTTTGGGCTGTGAAATGAAGCCAGACAGCAGCACTGGAGCCTTTGATAGTAATGAAGCATATCAAGCGTGTTATCTGCAAGAGGTGCGCGGCGATGACTCAGATGTGCCCTGCTCTTCAGCAGCGATGCCGCAGCTCCCCTGCAAGGAGCCAGGCTCTGCAGAGCCATGCAGGAGTTTGGGGAGCTTCTAGCGGGGTGCCCTGCCCTAGCTTTTGGAGGTTTCTGTGGCATGGAGCAGCAGAAGGGCCAGGGCATGCCCACACAGCTGCCAGCCACTGCATATGCCCCACAGCTCTGTATGGGAAACAGGGAGAGGACATAAATGTTTCCATGGATTTCTGAAATGAGCTCCTGAGGCTGGGAGACCAGAGGGCACCTGAGAGCTCTCACCCTAGGTTTGAGGCAGGAACATAAAGCAATGTGTGCTCAGGTCCTTCTGTTGCTTTCAGTGTTCTGCTGTTGTAAGCTGTTGGTTTTTTTGAGATTAAAAGTATTTTTCCACACAGTGACAGAAGGTGTATGGTGATGCTGGGCCTGATGGCCTGCAGGTGGGAAATGTGATGATGGGGCAGATGGGGTAGAATAAGCTGGGGAAGATTTGGTAGGTGTGAGAATATTTCCAAGCTGCAAAGATCTTTGCCCCAAACATTCTAAGTGTCAGTTCTCAACCATTAGATCATTTTGACTTAAAGCACACGTTATCTGGGACATCATGGACCCTTCTGGTAAGAGGAAGCCTGATTATAATTCATTTTGGATTACCTAAAGCTGTAAGCCCAGAAAGTACTGGATGACTCGGTGATATGCAGTTTTAAAAAAAGAAAAAGAATAAGGGTAGGGGGCATGGTGCAGGCTATAAGGATGATTTTATGTGCTGCAGAATGTTAGGGTGTTACAGTAATTCAATAACAACTTTCTGTATGCTGCACTACTTACAGACCAGATGTGCCTTCTACTAAGCTGCCACAAGTTTTCCAGACCTCCTGTGCATAATGTAACTTTGGAATCAGCTTTATTTCTCTAAAGATATTGCTGTACTATTTTTGGGAGGATATTTAAAATGATTCAACCATTCCAGCGTGATAGCAGCTATAAAAGTGTGCACTTCTACCAGTGCAGGCAGGGCAATGAGCCGTACCATGAGAAGTTACCTTCACACCAGTGTGACCGAGTCCGTGCAGCTCCCTATCCCCACCTATCCCTACACATCTCTGCTGGCACAAGGTCTGTGTGGGGCCCTGGACCCCTCTTCACTGTGCAGCAGTGGGCCTTGTTGTGTGCCTGCCACAGCTGAGGAATCCTCTTGTGAAGGTCAGTGTCAGCTCAGGAACGAGCCACAGGAATGCATGTAAATAAGCGCACCTGCATTTTTTTGGCAGTAGGAATTACTGTAAATAGCTTAGCAAGAAATATGGATGAGTGTTTATAGCCATTTGGATCTTACCACCAAGCAACTAGAGTGCCAAATATTTTCTCAGCAGTCGTGTGTTTTGTTGCTGCATGTGTTTATTAGAGAAATAATATCTTCAGGGTGGAGTTTGGAAGCCAAAGATAGGAAGGAAAGAAAATGCCTGCAGGCAATGGCTGTGATCATCCCTTGTGTGATTTCTGTTTGCTGTTAAGGAAGACATCTTGTGTGTGACCAGATTTCCAGTAGGACTCTACATTTGATCGATGGAGTACAGGGTGCGTGATTTCCGCGCCCTTGGCTAGGAGAAGGCTCTATCGTGTACAAAGCATGTTTGGAGATGAATGGTATGTGAAAGTTTTCCCCCTTTTGTTTTGTAGAAATGCTCCCATCAGGGAAACCTGAGGCCAGCACTCCTCTCAACCCAAGAAAGTGCTGGTACGGGAGCAGCAGCACAGTGTTCTAAGGGGAGCTGCGTTGTCTGGGTAGAACAAGTCTTCCCTGTCGCATGGCATAGAGGTAACTCTATTTCATGAAGTCAACTGCTTTTGAATTTTTATCAGTAGATCTTGAAATTATTCATGCAGGACATAAAAAGAATTATTTCTATCTTAAATATGAGGAAACAGCGTAAGTGCACGCACAGAGGAGCAGAGACTCTCTCTTCCTACCCCAACCTGTGACACCACTTCAGGTGGGATAAGTGTGTTTGCCTTGAGCACCTCAGTGATGGGAGACAGAGAAGATGTCCTGGAGAAGGTTTGCCCTTGATTTTGGTTGGAAGATCTTCCAAAATGTATCAAGTCCTCATCTCCTGATGTGCAGTAGTGTGGCATGTGTGTTAACCTGCTCAGGCCCTTAAAACAGGTGGTGCATTAGCTGAAAGCTAGACAAACATTCATAACCCCCCATTCCAATCTCTTGGAGGAGTTTTTGGGCTTCCATGTGTTGTGCTGGCAGGCAGGCTGTGTTGTGAGCTGAGGTGCTGCTGGTAGTGTGAGTAGGGATGGCTGCTCAGGGCTGGCTCTCCCAGGCTGAAAAGCCCCAGGCTGCTCTGGCATCTCAGCAAGCCTGGCTGAGCTGGAGGTTGCGCTGCAGCACTGGCCCTGCAGAACACTTCCTTGCCTTCAAATTAGTTTTTGCACTTAGTGATTTACACAAGGCACTTTCTACACTCATTCTTCCAGACAAGTTAGGAGTAGTCTGTGTCCTAAAATATAAAATATCCTTTTCTGCAATTACATGATGTCCGCCAACTCCCTGCCATGTCTGGTGGATTTGAGGTTCAAAGATGCTGCATCAAAATTAGGTTTTAAATATTCATCCATGTGCGGCATAGGGAAATCTAGGAGCTGAGACATAATCATACAGTCCAGCGTTCTTTGGGCACTGAAATGTAATAGAAACATGCTATTTTATGCTCTTTGTCAAGATCCTATTTGTCTATTAGCTTGATTTATTTGTGGTCACTCTTTTGCTGATGCAGAAGCTACCACTGAGGTTTACTGCTGCTGCTGCTTCTCGCCATCTTTTTGCAATCATTGCTTAAGGAACAGTGCTGCAGACCACACTTGCCCTGCAGAGAATCAGTACCTCGGCAAGGCAGAGATAGGAGAAAACTGGTTATCCTTCACATTTGGGTATATGGTTTGCGTGGGATGGCTTTATATCCTGAATTCTGGGGAGAGGCATAAATACCAACCTGCCAGTTTCCTCAGTTCTCCAAGGGCTTCCCAGAGCTCTCTGTCTGGGAGCACACTTTTAATAGAGGACCATCTGCTGCAAACTCACATGTTTGCTAGCAAATGCCTAGCTAGTGCTGCTCCAAGTAACACTCAAGGTAGATGAAACAAATTAAGAAATGATACCACCTGCTTTTTTATTTGTTTAGTTCATTGCATTTTACAACGTATTGTGTAGAGTCAACTTTACTGTTCCCTAGCACAGTCTGTCAGATTTTGTTTTTGTGGGCTTTTACGCATGTGCTGTGAAAGATAATGGAGGAAACCGTAAAGATTGTGAAATCAGAAAATAAATAGCTGGAATGTAGAAGTGCAGTGCCTGAAGCTATCTGAAAATGGCTGGATCTGTAGTAAACAGCAGTGCCCCTTCAGAGCTCAAATAATCCTCAGTCTGCAAGTGTTCATTTATAGTTTCATGTCATATCCCTGTTTGTTAGGCTGCAATTCCCAGTGCAGGTGGGAATGCTCCCTCTGCTGCTTTAGAGCCCTCCAACTACAATTAATTAATTAGACATATCTCATTTGATTTCTAGAATGACTTACCCAACTTGCATCTTTGCTTTCAACTTTCTTGACATCTAGACACTTCATATAATTTGCGTATTCAATTAAAATGATTTGCTTCTTTGACCTTTGTTAAGCGATATGAGCTTCAATTGGCTCCTACTATTTCATACTTAATGTTATTAGCAAAAGCCTTTCAATTACAGAGATATGGTCAAATTCTTGAGAAATTAGGCTTTTATAAAGCATAGCACCAAACTACTGTGACCATTCTGAAGCTGAGACTTATACGATCTTAGTGTGCGTCGGGCACATAACGTACATCTTCATCTCGCCAGACTCTGCTATCATCAGGGCAATGGCCGATGAAAAGTTGAAACTGGGGCTGTGGGAATTGTCTGGGGCCCATCGCTCCATGATGTCGGGGATCTGACACCAAGCAGTCCTACAGAATGATTTGCCCGACAGTGAGGGGGAGAGTGTAAGTAGTCAGGTTAGATAATTTTGTTATTAATTTTCAACAGTCAGGATTTATGACTTGCCCTCTTGCTGGGAAGGAAGAGAAGGGGATTTCCCTGCCTGCTGGAGAAGCCCCTCTGCCCTCCCTCTGCCAGCCCTGGCCAGGGGCTGCTGCTCCCTCCTATTGCCAGCAGAGAGCTGAGCTGCTTCAGCTTGGACAGCTTTGTGTGGGTAGAGGTAATAAGAGCTGTAGTTTGTTCTCAGTGGTGGGTCCTTAGGACTCTTTCCTGCCCCCCACTCCCACTTTCAGGAAAATTACATTTCAGCTGCACAAGAGCAACTCAAAGTCATGCACTTAATGGCACCTACACTCTGATGGAGGAAGCCGTTTTGGTCTCTATCCTTGACTTCAGTGCGCAGTCTCCATGCAAAGCTGGTACAGCAAGTCTCTAAACGAGGATCTAGAAATCCCAACTGGGGGCTTACATAAGCCTTTTGCTTTCTTCAGAACCCAGAGCTTGGATAAATGATAAATACATCTCAGCTGGAGTGTCTCTGCAGAACTACTCCAGACAAACACCCACTTGTTCTGGTATAAAATGCCCCAAGTGTCATAAGCCAAAACTAAAACGTGTTGTTTTGTCTCTTTCACTCCTTTTTTTTTTTCCTTCTTTTTTTTTTTTTTAATCTTCATTCTGGGTTGGCTTTCAATTATATCAGCAATACACACAGCTGCAGGCTGAACAGGGCTGCTCTATAATCTGGCTGATACAAGAGTGGCATTGCGTGGCACAGCCTGGAGAAGCAGGCAGATCTTCACGCCTCCCCAAATCTGTCACCTCCCCATGGCTCTCAGCCTGCTAAATGCTAAGGGGTACAGGTTGGTGACCTTGGAGGGAAAGTGGTCTTCCCACCCCCCTCCAAATATCCCACAGGGACTCCGTGCTTCCAAATTCCATCCCCACTCTCATCCTGGGCATCACAGATAACATCTAGAAATTGCCTGAAACTGACTCCCAGGGTTTTGTGGCAGGTGTTTGTATTCTATACTCTGTGCTTTGGTGACCTTTTGTCTCTTTTTGTGCCTTGTCCTCCTACTCCACACCCCAATTGGAGGGGTCTCAGCACAGCGTGCTGTGCTGTGTCCTAACCCTACTATTAGACTCAGAATGTTTCTTGGTGGTTCAGTGTAAGGTGGTATGCAAGCTGAAAGTGGATTCCACACGATTCTTGCAGCAACAATATAAAGTTTAAGTAGCTTTGCTGCACAGAGAAAGCATATTAATTATCTCTACTGAGTGCACAGCATCACCAAAGTACCTGAGCTGCCCAATTAATTTACACTGAATCCTCTGGGTAGCTTTACTGAGCCATGATTGGCAATGAGCTGAAAGCTGCTCCAGGTGTGCTGTGCTGGCTGCAGTGCTTCCCAGACCCATGTGCAGGTTTCCATAATGCTGAGGCCACAGCTGCATCTCCTGCCCCATGTTTGTCCTGCCCACTTACCTTCCAAGCCTGGGCTTGAGCCAGCTGCACAGCCTCCAAACATGCTAGTTGTCTGCTGGGTGTGCTTTGGGTAGCAGCAGGGCAGAGATGGCTTGTGCAGCGTGGGGGACACAGAGTAGGAGGACGAAGGGCTGGTGGTGCCTGGCAGGAGTGGGTGGGGCGGCCTCCAGGTATGTGAGCCCTGGTGGAGCATCAAGGTCGGAGCAGTGCAAGAAAATAGGCAGTAAGAGCTCAGCATAGAATTGCTGGTAGTAACCAAACTGCCTGCCTCCCTGGCCTTCTCCCTGTGTTTGCTTGAAGGCCCTTTTGCAAAACTGATTGCCTATGTGATTTACTGCCTAGTTTACTACAAAAAAACACACAATTCATTAGAGAATTAAAAAATAATGTCATAGTAAAAGAGTATGGTCTTCAATGCACACTCACCAGCTTACAAGGGATGGCTAAATGTCAGCACATCACGGAAGCGTTTAATAACCACAAAAGCCACATCTTCCAAATGTAAAAGGCAGCATGAAGGAAAACATTTCCCTTTGGTTGCAAGAACTCAAGAGGTCTGAAGCACTGTCACTGACTTCTCAGGCTGGCTCTCACCTTGGGCTGGAGGAGCGGGGAAGCCGACTGGGGAGGTCTGGGGAAGTGAGTAATTCATCCCAACCTTCAGTGAGGGGAAAAGGCAGACGCGTTAGATGACCAGCTAAGGGAGCTGTGGCACTCAAGCTCCTTGCTTGTGTTTGCATGCACAGCAGTTGATAGGTTACATTCACCTGAAAGAAATATCACTATGGAGAAAATGGGGTTTCAGACCATCATTTGAGATTGTATCTTTCATGGAAAAGGAAAGGGACGCTGAGGGAGGGAAGGAAAAGGGGATTTTGAAGGGTAGGAAGTCTTACAGTGTTTTAGGTAATGCTAGTGCTTCCCACAAGTCAATTTTATAGCTTTTTACAAAGTGGCATCACATAGCAGGCAGCAGGGCCATGTGTGCTTGCCCATGTCCTTGGTGTTGTGTTTTGAGGGAAGCACAGCCCTAGGCCTGTCTTGCTGAGCAGGAAGCAAACCACAGGTTCTTCGTTGGGAGAAAGCTCCATGTTCAGGGAGAGAGGTCTCATGCTTTTTCTAGCCAGCAGTGACACTCCTCAGTTGCTGCAATTAACCTGGCACCAGCTCTGCCAAGGAAGAGCACTCTGCTGCAAAGCAGTCAGTCCCTTTGCTCAGGGTCTGCAGAAAGCAGTCCCAGTCTGAAAGAGAAACACGAGGCATTGGTCTTCCAGCAAGCATTGTGTGGTTGCAGGACAGCATCGTGCAAAGCAGAAGCCAAGGTGGATGGCTCTGGGCACAACAGTGGTAACGGTAGGAGGGAGTACAGGGAGAGTCCCCTGAGAACAGTGACAGGCAGGGAGTATGCATGTGCTTACCCATCCTTCAAGCATTCTTCTCTCTCTTGGGTAGAAGAGCACAGCTCTGGCTGAAGGCCAGGCTGGATCAGGAATGCACTGAAACCTTGGTGCAGCTCCATAGAGGATATCAAGGCTCAACCTGCCTGTAACTTCACAAGGCGCCGATTGCAAACAGCTTTTGAAGTTCCTGCCAATATCTCCTGTCAGCAGCTTGGGCAGAAGTACAAAGGAGGAAGCAGCCTTGCCATAAAAGGCACCTCTGCGCTGTCAGTTAGGGACAGTGAGGCCTGCTCTCCTGCACACAGCTGAGAGATACCAATGAGTGATGCTGGTTCCACCAAGGAGCAGCCTGATAACCTCCTGCCATCTCAAGAGTGAACCTCCCAGCTTCTTCTGCCAGGCAGTCATGAGCACAAAGCGGCTCAAGATATCAAGAACTCGGGAAGCTCCTGAAACTTTCACCGTTAGAGACAACAGCGTATTCCCCTGGGCGGCAGCATGGTCATTTAGTAGTGGATTACATTACCAGATGCTCACAAACCCATGGTAACTCCTTTAATCTATCGTTAGCATGTGAGACATTTTAAAAACAAAATCAAAAGCCTTCAGGACAGAAAAACCTTGCTGCCCCGTCAGGCAGCATGCAACAAGCTGCTGCGTTACCTGCAGGCTTGAAGTTGCTTGTGTCTCAATCAGGGCTTTCTGCCTGAGGATGAAAATGGATGAGAGGAGGTACTAAAGAGGAGAGAGCTCTGGGAAGGGGTTGAATGGTTTGAGATGAAGACAGCACAAACTGCAGTACAGTACTATAAAAAACAAGGCCATCTTTGTTTTCTGTAAATGAAGTGTGTTCGGCATTCTCTCCATCTCTCATCTCTTTCTTTCCCCAGTGAGCCTGGTATTTCTGTTGTTTTGATTAGAGTGCAGACTGTATCGAAATGAAACTGCAACCTTCCTTGGAAGTGGCTTATTTAATCAGGGAGATTTACAGAGAAATACCGAATTTGAGGACTGAAGACATGCAGATTTGAGATAAATCTGCATGTGATCTTGAGTAAATTGTTCTAATTTTGATACCAGTGTAGTGCTTAGCAGAAATCCTGCCTGCTGCTAGGAAGCATAAACCATGTTGCATCTGAAAACAAACAAACCACCCCCAGCAGCAATATATCTTGCCATTACTAGTCATACACTGGAAGTGAGAGTTGGCTGAGGTAAATGTTCATTTCCTTTTTGTTGTGTTTCTCATATCTTGCCCAACCAAACCCAGCAGCAGGCAAATAGAGACTGTGTTAAATCTCGGGCAAGGAGAACCTAAACTCTAAATTTTTCTTTAAAAGATAAAATCTTGAGGACTTGGTGGTGTTGAGGTGTGGCAGCCAGCTGTGCCCCTGGGCATGGTGGAGGTTATTGAGGTATCTGTGGCCCTTGTGCCCTGCATCCCCATGCAGTGCCCCGGCCCCTCCATGCTTTGCCAGTCACCTGCAGGCAGGACTGGTGTTTGGTACGCTCACAGACTTCGCATCACAAGAGGTTTAAAGCAGTTGTCTGCTTTCTGTAATCTGGAGAAACCCTGTGCTTATGGCCATGGGGGGCTGGAAAGCCATGTTAGTGGCAGCAACTGCAGCTCTTGGGCTGGTGAGAAGGTTTCTGGGAGGAGAAAGAAGAAAGTTTGTTTGATGGGATCTGGGTGTGATGGTGTCAGAGTAACAGCGCTAATAACACCTTTCCTGTCTATCTGAGGGTTTTCGTCACCAAAAACATATGAATACAAGGTTTTCCATGCAGAACTAATTTTGCTCTTCACAGTCCAGTGGACATATCATTTTGATGGAGTCAGAGACACACCTACGCAGAGTGTTTATCTCCACATGTGTATATATATGTAATTTTAAAACAGCCTGCACTGAACTGGAGTAAATCCAAAAATGTCTTAAGTCTCCAGGAGAGCTGAACCATGTTTAGGAATGAAGGTGGGGATGCTACTGTGGTATGGGTTGTTTCTGTTGCCAGAGCAGTGTTTAGGCAACGTGCTGTGCTGAGGTGCAGCTAAGATTATAAAGATAACTTGGACACATGAACTGAAAGCCTGGCGTAAAAAAAAATAAAATAAGTATACCACTAGAGATGCATTGGGCAGATGGACTAAGATGAAATTTATGAAAATGAGGAACTTCTGAATTTCCAGACCCTGATCTCAGTGACCTTCAACTTTACAAACTTTTTCAGCTTTGCTCAGTTGATGAAGGAAATATAGTATGTAGTTTCTATTGATCTGATTATTTTTAGTGCATCTCTTCAACGGGTTTTTAGGATCTTACACTACCACCTGGGGCTTCGCTATATTAGGTAATTCTCACACCACGTCAATAGCAATAGTGAAATCTTCAGTGGATTATTTTTCTGTGGCAAAAAGGATGAGAAGTCTGTGGGCAGGTATTTTAGGGAGTTGGTTTTCTCTTTGATCTTGCACATGTACACACGGGTTTATACAGCTGAGGAACTGAAGGGACAGTCTCAGCTGTGGGTGCTCACCCACTTGGAGACTCACATCAGGAGGGCGGTTGTGATTCCACAAAGCATTTTGGGCACTGTCTTTTACATCCCCTGTGTTTTTGTGGCCAGGATGTCCCAATGAATGGGTGGCAGTGGAATGAGAGCTGGTGTGGGGCATGGCCAGCGCTTATTGCACTAAAGATGTAGGTAGAGATGGCAGTCCCACGTGGCCTGTCCTCACATGGTTTCCCCAACTTGCAGCATTCCTTGTGTCCTCAGCCGCTCCCTGAGAGTTCACAAAACGTCCACAGGGCTTATGAATAATCCTTCTTAGGGCAACAGGTTGTACAAGCAATAAATTATTGGAGTTTGGAGCAAGTTGTTTTGTATGTGCATGAGGCAATTTCTACCGTGAGATTTTACCTGTTCTAAATCCAGCCTAGCCTAAGGACTCAGCTCTTGGTGCCAAAAACTGCACCCCTGGAATGGTGTGAGGCAGTGTGGGGCAGAGCGCTCTGCCGAGCAGTGGGTGTATGTCGGTGTGGCCCAGGAGCCTGGAGTAGTTCCCAGAGCTTAACACTCCTGCCATTCCTTAAATTGTGCTTGATGTCCAGCTGCATCTGAACCTCTTGTGGTGCTGTTTTCTTTTTGCAGACCCCTCCTCTGTCTGTAAGATGTGGGGAGTATCATCCTACCAGCACAGGAAGCTATCACATACAGGAACTTGGGATCTGATCTTAAACAGGGCAACGCTTTATCTGTGTCTAGTAGTTTCTCTGTGCAGAAGTGGCTTGTTTAGCTTGCTGGCTGCTGACTTTTGGTTACAAGGTGATGTTTGTATTTTCACATTGATTTCTAAGGCCTCACAAGCAAGGTCCTGCTGAGTCCAGCTCATAGCAGAGCCCTAGCAGGGGGAAACCAGAACGTCAAAGCCCTGCTCTGCCTAGGGCCAGCATTGCAGTCCCATCCAACACTGTGGCCAACAAGAGCAGAGATTAGTGCCAGCCCCTGCCGCAGCACTCTCATCCATTGCAGAGTGGCTCTGAGGGTACATTTCTCACATTTCTGGTCCCACATATGGGACCTAGAACTCTCAAAAGAAAATAATGCCTGTGAGGAACACAGTGTGTTCTGCTGTTTGTGTTTTGCAATTTAAACATCCAAAATTTTTTTCCAAACTAGACAAAGATACAAGAATTGAGCGATGTGCGGAATAACCTGTTTTCTATAAACATTCTCCTTGCGAACAGAAAATAGGTGCTTCAGTTTGTGAGAGAGTCAGTGCACTTGGGCATTGAGCAGCTGCCTCTGTATGCCCGTGCACGGCTGTGTACGTGCTGCCCCTGCAGAGAGCTGCACAGCTTTGTTCTCCAGGAACACCGGTGCCGGCACTGCGCCGTGGTGCATCGCAGGCTCTGAGTCAGCAGTGCAGCGCTGTGATGGAGATCCCCCGCCCTGCCTTGTGCGACCGCTGCGCATCCCTCCTGATGCAGTAGCCCTAACGTTCCTGTGATTCACATCTGTGAAGCATGACTCTGCCAAATATTATGCGCAAAAAGAATACTACATTTCTTCCCTGTCTGGAGTTCCGCTTAGGTCCTTATCCCAGGCTGATGAGCCTGAAATGCGAGTGCCTCGCACGGTATATCAATGTCACATGCTTGTCCTATCCCCCAGGGAGGGAGGTGCACGCAGTTTCTGTGGGGACAGATGGTGTGTGCTTGGGCAGGCAGGAGGAGCGGCCTGTAGGGAGTGGCCGGGTTCCAGGCTGCTCTGCCTCCTGGTTCCCTGTTGCTCTTCTTGCCTGGCTCAGCTTATAACATGTAATTATCAAAAAAATCAGCAGTGCCTAAGTCTGAACCACAAGTGGCCAGTTCACCCTGCCAGCTTCAGAGCATCACAGCTTGCACAGCCTCAGAGGGGAGGGTGACCTGACCTGCAAGTGCTGCCACGCTCCGGCCTCACCAATTGCAAAATGCTGAGTGCCTGGGAAAAAGTCCGCAGCCCCTGGCTGGGGGGCTCTGAAGGGCTGGGGTCAGGAAACAGCTCTCTGTGCCTGCCCTCTATTTTCACTAAACCAGATGAATTTTAGAGTAGGTGCTGACCTACATAATGTGGGTAGCCTTGCCTGCAACTGTTCCTGTGAGGTGGGCTGGAGAGGCTGGGCATGGGGTGAAACGGGGCAAACACGGGGTTTTTCCTCTTTTTTTTTTTTTTTTTTTGTTAGCTATTTAGAGACCAATCTCATTAAATCTATCCACTACAATTTAGTGGCCTTTGAATGAATGGATTAATTCAGTGTTATTTTATCGCTTTCCTCCTGCACCCTGCAGCTGTGCAGTCTAAAGTTATCTTGTTTTCTCATTTATAAGTGTTGTAAAGGAAGCTCCCTGGAGATGATGCAGTGTGCTGTACACGAAAGCCTCTGCTGAGCTCGATTGCTGTGAACAATCATCATAACAACTCCTTAAAGCTGCAGCTTGGGCCACGCTACATGGGGGAGGCATTAGCTGTACATTTCTCCCTTTTGCTGTTTCTCTTAGGGATCAGTAAAAGAAGAGATCTCTCACCTCCTAGGAAGGTGTTGGAGCATCAAGGCAATGGTATTGATTTGTGAGGGTTGGGTTCTTTTTTTTTTTTGTCTGGGATGACTGTGAATTGCATCTTCTGGCAACAGTGTCAAAGCAGCTGAGGGTCCAGAAAACAATATGAAGAATTGGAATTTGCACTCTTCATTGCTTTCATATCAGAGGTGCTGGATATTTGGTTCTTTGAAAAAAGAAACCTCTCATGCTGATCACAGCAGGGTTCAGAAACAATATCTAGGCTATCTCAGGATGCTTGCTCTCTGCAGGCACTGGGAAGGCTACAGTAATGTGCTTCATTTTAACTAAAACTTCATGTCCACTTTGGGATAATGTTTGAAAAGCCACACTGGATTTTGTCATTCCTAGTAGACAGTGAAAGTTTGATTTGATTTTCAGAGAGGGCATTTACTCAGAGCAGAAGCTGGCCATGCTGCTTGTATTCAGCACATCCATTGAACAACATCCTTGGCTTCTCTGGAGAAAGGACTGTGGGGATAGACTGCGCAGCTGAGCTGCCCCTGCCCAGCCCACTGCACGCTGGGTGGGAGTGCAGTGCCTTCTAGGAGATGCTCACATCTTTTGTTTTATACAGAAGTTACTTTTCATTTTAGGTCAAACCTCTGCTCTGATAAATCCAGGATAGCAGCCCTCCCACTCAAACTTTTCCTTCCAGTAGAAATTTTATATGAATAATCTCACAGTTGGAGATCTGAGAACCCTGTGCAATTCCTCCGGTGAGCAAGGAGCCTGCCCCCAGCCCTGGGAGAGGGGTAGCCTCAGCCCGCATTGGCTCATAGCAGTTGTTTGTCTGTCCTGTGGCTCTGTTCCCAAGACAGGCCCTCTGTCCTGGCTCCAGCCAGAAACAGGTCTGTCCTGCAGCAGGAGGGACAGCCATAGGCTGTGTCCTGGGAAGGCACACTCACTTGCCAGGAGCAAGATGCAGTCTCAATCCAGATGTGCTTTTCTCCATTCTGTGTGTTCAGTTTTTTTTTGCTTGAAACTTGTGTTGCACCAGGGAAAAGCCAACAGGTAAAGGTGGTTAAAGGGTTCCCAAAGGCAACATGTTTAGGCTGTAAAATTTCTTAGACTAATTCCTCTCTCTGTACATAATTAGTAAACTAATCATTGAGATTGTTTCCTATTAACAGGTTTGAGTAGCGACATGGTCCTGCTGTTTTTGGTTTGATACCTGCTAGTCAGAAACCTGCACATAGGTAAATGTAGAACATAAATTACTCGCCAGCAATCGTGGTCTATAATTCCAGGTCTAACTACATGTGGGCTAACTTAATGCCACTTTAAGAGTTAGCTTATTTATGAGGAGCTGGATGATAGATCTGCAGGAGGCAGTTAGGCTTAGCATGCCCTATATCTGTAAATTGAATCAGGCTGAGATATTTGCAGGGAGAACTTGTTTAGGCAATGTTGGGAGCTGGTTTGTGCCTGCACTGCACTGCCTGAAAGCTGGAGCTGCATCTGTAAAACCCAAAGGTGCACAATGAATCATCACCCGTGTACCTCGGTGCTGGTGCCTGGTGGCAGAGGGGCTTTCAGCCTGGCTTCTGCTTGCTGCTGCTTATGGTTGGACAGGGCAAGCAGGGGCTGCCAGGGCTCCCCTGGGCCCCAGGAGAGCTGGCAGCTGCATGAGGCCAATGGCTGCCTGGGAGCCATGTTGTCAGCCCTCGTTTTGGGCTGTGCTGGCAGACTTGCGCTGAGCTTGTGCGTTAACTCTTGTGGAAATCTTTATCTCCCCGGGTAGGGACAGCAGCCATTTCTGCCAAAACCATCCCTTTGCTGTTAGCTCCAAAGAGAAGGGCCATAGCACAGAGATAAAATGCCAGTGGGATGGGCAGGAAGATTGCTCTTTTTCCTCTGAGAGTCCCTTATTTCCAGGACTGATGTGGCTGTCATCTCATAATCCAGTTCTGGAAAAATATCTTTGTCATAAGATAGAGGTTGTAGTGAGGAGACAATTTTTTGATCCTGAAATCTAAGAATATTTAAGCATGTTTGGGCCACTTACTGCAGAATACATATCTTTGGGAAAAGGGTTAATGCAGTAGTCATTAATACCAGCTTTAGGTCAGTGCACAAAATCCATTAGTGCAGCAGATGCCTTCTGGTTTAATTTTGGCTGTCTCATTTTTATTTTATTTTTAACCGGGGGCACTAAGGCTGATATTCACATATGTTAATAGTGTTATATATGGCTTGAAGCAACCTCTGGAGAGGCTTCAGTCTAACTCTGTGCTAAGACCAAGCTCATCTACTGCATCCCTGAAAAATAGTTGTGTAACCTCCTCTTAAACCCTTTCACAAAGATTTCCCCAACCTCCAAAGACAAAAATTGAGTGTCAGGCTCCGGACTGTACTCATTATTCCAACCGAGGCCTCACCGACATTGAATAGAGAAGAATCACTGCCTGCCTTATTAATGCAGCCCATGAAATCTGCCTCCTGTTCATCAGCACTGCTTTGCAAACGCCTGTTCCATTCAAGATGACTCCTAATGCTTTTCTGTGTAGTGCTGCCTGACTCGTTATCGCTGACATAGTACTGCATATTTGATTTTCCTTCCTCACTGTAGGGATTTGCATGTGATAAAACACTTTGAATCATGTCAGATAGGAAAGGTATCTATCAGAAGCAAATGTGCCTTTGAAAATCAATGTCATTCCTAAGGTACTGTCAGTTGCTCTGTGGAAGCTGCTCGAATTACGGTGGAGGGATTTCATTTCCGTTTGGAAGGTGTTATGTATTTTGTTTCTAACAGTAATATTAATAACTGCTGTAGGTATTCATTTTTAGTTATTCCAGGAAGTTATTGACTTCCTGGTTTCTCCTGTGCATATCTCAAGCTGCATGTATTTCTGTTCCAGACCACAGGAAATCTTGTGCATTTATCGGTAAAGCAATTTGGGGGTTTGTGGCATGCAGAAAAAAATGTGTAAGATGGGTTACTTGCTGATTAGCAGTGTCTTCTTATTGACTGTGACTATTTAAAATTGTTTTCTGTACTTGTTCTGACATAATCTTCCAGTAATATGAAAACTTAAGACCAATGTTATGCTCAGCTTTGTGATACCAACTGGGGGAGAGAAATCGCTCATTTAATTTAATGCACTGAAAAGAATTTTTCAGTACTTAAAGAAGCGATGTGAGATAGCTGAGGACTTGCCTGAATTTCTTGACACGACCTCCATCCATGGCACTTCTGTTCTGCTTAGGGATGTGAAATCCTCCTGGGTGTGCAGATGGGGATGTAAACTTCAGCTTAAGAACAGCTGCAGTGGTTCTAAATATGAATAGGATGGGTTTGTCAATAGTTTGTCAACAGGCTTGTTTTCAGTCTTCTGCTCTGAGCTGAAGAACCCCTTTGTGCAATGGCATAATAACTGTTGGGCAGATGACTTTGACTCTCTCACTCTCAGGGACACGTGAATAAGACCTAATGAAAACTGCAGGATGACAAAGAGTGATAGCTGCTGCATGCCGGTAGGAGAGATAGTCCTTTCTGACACAGCACACATCTGTGACAGCTAGCATCTACCACACACTGGACAGGGCAAACAACTGTAAACAACGTAACCAGAGGACAACGCGCGCTGAATGCACGTTTATTCCAGATGAACTAACACAGGCCTGTTCTTCACTGCAGCAGAGAAAATAAAGCAATGCTTTATCACTCTGCAAAGGCCTGATGTGATATGAGGAGTTTTAACCAAGAACGTTTGGAAATGGAAAGCTAGTGCTGATGAAATGATGATCAGTAACTTTTCTTTCACTGTTGGTTTTGTTGTCTAGAAGGAGAGACGGCAGATCATGAAGAATGCAGAGAGCTGATGTAGCTTCAGTTCACGTTTTTGGTCATGGTATCTTCATTGCCTCTAACAGTGTTTTCTTCCATGAAATGGCATTTTATCTTTTTCTCAAAGAAAACAAAACAAACAAACAGAAAAAGCTCTTTTACCAATGCTTAAACCCACATCCAAGAGAAAGACTGAGCAAATCCCTCCCTGCCAAAATACAACAACTTTAAAACATCATGTTTGGTCTCTTAGCAGAACTCCAGCTGCATGCACCAAAAAATATGGGATGTTTGCCTGTTAGGACTCGCTAGCTGGTAGCAGGAATAAATACAAAATACCCATCGTAGATTTTAAAAATGTAAATCACTAAACAGTTCAATTTTAAAAAATACTTCTGTGGTAAACATAATGCAATAAAGCCTATGCAATGTTAGCTTTAAAGAAAGTCTTTACTATATTATCATGAAAATAATTTCTCCCCTTCCATAAGTCTTATTTTCATTATTTCCGTAGTTTTACCCCTGCACTGTCCAAACAGATAATGATACATAATTAGGAGGCATAGTGTGGAAAGAAATCCCGAATAAGCTCGCTTGAAGTTTTGATGCTTTTACATTCTCTCCTGTCTGGGCCTTGCCTGGCATGGTTGGGTGCCTTCCTCACAGGAGCTGCTGTGTGCTGTGGAAAAAGACAGCACATGTTGATGTTCATCGCTGCTTGCTGAATGTTTCTGGAGACCAAGCAGTGGATGTGAGCACAGTGAGGCGGTGGGTGCTGCGTTTCAGCAGCGGTGACAGCAACAGTAGGTCACCTCCTCTGGTGCTGATTTTCACGAGGGTTTTATTCAGGCTCTTGTTCATCGCTGGTAAAAAAAAAAAGCAGAGCAACTGGTGGTAACTATGTTGAAAAGGAGTGTTTTGTAGCTACATCCACCCCTTCAGCACATCAGCTTTGCAACCTCAACTGCATTTCACAGTGTGCTTGCAGCAGGCAAACATGCAAGGTCTGCTACAGTTATGCCCACAACCTGGCAAGCTATTCATAGTAAATAATCCATTAGGCTTTTTTTTCCTGTTTATTGTGAATTATCTGTGAACAGATGGCTATAGTGACTGAATTCAGCCTACAGAACTGCTTCATAAATGCTTTTATACTGAAAACTGCTAGTCTGAAGCATTTGCTTCAACTGCTCAACCTGCTGAGATGAAACCCCTATGTGCTTCCTGGTTAGTCTGCTGCTGCTCTGCTTGGCAGAGCACTAGGAAATGGTGCTTCAACTCATAGCCCAAAGGTGGAAGAGCTGAGTGGCAAAAACAGCACAGTCCTCATGTTTAGCTTTTCAGGAATAAGAGTTATAGAGCGAGTTGGACTGAAGTGTTGCCAAAGCCTCAGTGTGAAGCCCAGTTATGGACAGATTAAAAAGCAGTAGTAGTTGTGTTAAAATCAATGGAAAGAATCAGTCAAACAAAAAAGCATATGCTACAGTTACCTTTTGATGTTATCTTTCACACTGTTGCGAACTTTAACTTTATTTCATTTAACTAATATAATGGTTGTTTCTAAGAAATATTTCAAATCCAAGAATCATTTACTGATATTTCAAATGTAAGTTTATTACTGCTTCTTCAAGTTCTTTTTTAATTGGAGTGCCTTTCCATAACAAAGGAAAGAAAATTATTTGGCTTGCTATCTTTTAGTCGTCCCCTAGGAATGAAACTAGCATATTCGGAATAGATGCTCTGGAAGTGAGTTATTCAAAGTAAACCTCTCAAATGATTGTTGTCAGGTTTCCGGGGACCACACTACTAATTACTTTTCTTTTGCTATAAAAGCTGTATCCTTGAAAATTGAGAACTGTGTTTACAGGGCTTTTTCTACCCCATAACTACAGGAAAATACACCATAATTTGCACAAGGCAATCAGCGCACAGGGAAACACCATTGCCTGTAGCAATCACGCACCTGAGCACTGCTATAGCAGACAAGGGTAGCAAAGGTGTGATAAGCAAGCCTGTTACAATCACAATCTGTACCATCTGAGTAATTTCCTTATTTGTCATCACTCACTGGATGGATTGGAAGATTGGAAATGCAGGAATTTCACTGTTAAGGCAGTTGCTACAGAGAGCCCCAGTTGTGTGCAAGGCTCAGAGAAGGGATTTGGGCTGCAGTAATCATGTGGCAGCAGCAGCCCTGCAGCCAGCTAGGGCCAACCTGCTGCTACAGGGAGCTTGCTGTGCAAGGGGCTTGGGTGGCCTGAGAGTCTGTTCTGGAAGTACTCTTGAGTGTGATCTTGGTCAGCCTGCTTCTGCCTCCGCTTCTGGATCTGTGTGTCCGTAACAAGTGCTGTGGTGGTTGGAAGGAACCTATGTGCTATTTCATGAGGTGGGCGCTGGCCTCTAGGAGAAGCTTACAGACAAGCAACCTGTAGAAACATGAAAAAAGCATGGGGCAGGTTTGTGTAAACCATATTAAGTAAGCCTAGTTCACATCCACTTTGTGTAGATGAAGATAAGGTGTGGTTGACACACCTGAGGGACAGGATGCCATCCAGAGAGACCTATACAGGCTCATGCAAAGGGCCCAGAAGAACCTCATGAGATTCAACAAAATTTTCTGAGCACAACCCTGCTGTAAAGGACCCGGGGATACTGGTGGATGGGAAGCTGGACATGAGCCAGCAATGTGCCCTTGCAGCCCAGAAAGCCAACTGTATCCTGGGCTGTATCAAAAGAAGCGTGGCCAGCAGGGCGAGGGAGGTGATCCTGTCCCTCTGCTCCGCGCTGGTGAGACCTCAGTTAGAGCACTGTGTCCACATGTGGAGTCCTCAGTACTGGAGAGACGTGGACCTGTTGGAGCGCATCCAGAGGAGGGCCACAAAAATGCTCCAAGGGATGGAACACCTCTCCAAGGAAGATAGATGGGAGAGCTGGGGCTGTTCTGCCTGGAGAGGAGAAGGCTCTGGGTGACCTGATGGCGGTCTTTCAGTATCTAAAGGCAGGGGGGGGCGTAAGAAAGAACAGGACAGACTCTTTAGCAGGGTCTGCTGTAATAGGAAAAGGGGAAATCGTTTCAAACTAAAGCAGAGATCTAGATTAGGTATAAGGAAAGCAGAGGAGATCTAGATTAGGTATAAGGAAGTAGCTTTTTACAATAAGGGTGGTAAGGCGCTGGAGGAACAAGCTGCCCGCAAAGGTGGTGTATGCCCCAGCCCTGGAGGCATTTAAGGCCAGGCTGGATGAGGCTCCAAGCAAGCTGATGGAGCTGTAGGTGTACTTGTTTATTGCAGGGGAATTGGACTAGGTAACCTTTAGAAGTCCCTTCCAACTCAAATGATTTTTTGATTCTAAGGATCTTATTTCGTGCAGCACTGCACATCCGACAGTGTCCTGTGCTGAGTGCAAAGGCTGCCCTGCCTTGTGCTGCAGCACTGAGCTCAGATCCCTAGCCTTTTGCAAGGGTGGCTGTGCCAGGCAGGCAGCAACTTGTCCAGCTGCGGGCATGCTCCTCAAGCCAGGCCAGTACAAAGGCAGCAGCAGTGGAAAGATCAGCTGGTCATTTCACCAAGTGAGATTGGGATTGCTTTTTGTTAGACTGGAAGAGGTAGGATGTAAAGAGAGACCAGCTCCTTAGTGATTAGTATAGTCCTAGGGAGAACAGGAGACCTGGCTGATGCTGCTGGGTGACATGGGAGCTCAGGGCAGCTTGGCACCCAGGGCTTGCAGGGAGCCAGTCTCCAGCTGCCCGGTCCTGTGCTGTCCCTGCAGAGGAGATGCTGCCCGTGCAGTGGGCATCCCTGGGCTTGCCGTGCAGTGCTGGCTGCTCTCTGTTCCTTGGAGCAGGCTGTGCCACCAGAGGAGCCTCTGGGCTGCAGTTTAACTGAAATAGATACTAGTTCAGGGAACCTGCCCTTTTCTATTGATTACAGCTCTCAAGCATGTAATTCTTTTGCCATAATGAAACTGCAGATATATGCTGTTGGATTTGAAGTATGAGGCAACTGGTGCTGAAACCTAAACCTATATTCATGCAGAAACGAGGCACCTTTCCCATCAGACTTCTTCTCAAGGACCTAATGGCATCATTTCCCCAGAGCTACACAACATTAACTTCGTATGTTTTCTCCAGAAATGAGGGAAATTTATGTGAACATCTAATGTAATTAATTAATATTAATATGCCTTGTGGCAATAAAGAAAACCAAATAATGTTCTTTCCTAATGTAATGAATTGCTTTAGAAATTGTCGAGCAATAAATGTATCAGACATTGCCTTTAACAGCATGTACTAGAAAAAAAATGATGTAGTTGGACCCACAGTTTTATAAATGTTATGTTTCTCTGGAATAGCAACAGTAAAAGAGAAAACTATAAATAGTATAAATTTGAATATCAGTGTGTTCCATGCCTGATAATTAAGAAATCAATAGCAATACTAAATTATACACCCGTCTCAGCTGCTTTTGACGTTTCTAGGGCCTGAACCTTCAGTGCTTGCATGTAAACACGAGATTTTATTCATGTGAGCATTATCATTGTTGTCAGGGAGACAGTCACTTGTCTGCCACACGGAGTATTTTAATCACCCGCTCTCCGGTCAGAGCTCCTGCTTTTAAAATAGCAGACAATGGCTGCTTTTCCCACTTGCTCTGGATCGAGATATCACAGATAGACAAGGCCTGTGTCAGGTCATGCGTGATGAAGGGAGGAAGTCAGTGCTGGAGAGAAAAGAGGCACCTATAATTAGTGCTCCCAAGACGCATCATTGTAAGACAACAAAAAAAATTGAGGGTTTTTTTTTCATTCTTAATGTGTTCCGTGCTGACAGCTGTTATTTTTGCTGTTGGCTTTTCAGATTTGTTTGATTGTGTTACTTTTTATCTTTTATTAAAGCAACAGAAGCAACAGCCATCTCACCCAAAAATGAAATTAAAAAAAAAAAAAAGGCAAATTGGTAGAACTTTCTAGTTTCTCGTTGTCAAATTCAACATAAACTGCCGAAGTCCAGAATGCATTAGGTCTGCAGGAATGCTGGTTGCTGCTTGTGTGTTTGTGGATGGGGCCCTGGGCATCCTGATGTGGTGGGTGGTGACCCCACCCACGGCAGGGAGGTTGGAGCTGGATGGGCTTCCAGGTCCCAACAACCTAAGCCATTCTGTGATTTTTACTTCAGAAGAAAATGTGCGTTCTTTGCCACCTCTTATTTCTGTCTTCTCTGTAAATTAATATTTTTCAATGAGTCAGTCTAGAACTGCCAGAATCACAATAGTGATTGTGAAATAACTTCAACCCCAGTAATCTAAAGTTCGTGTCTGTCAGTGCAGAATAATTGCTTCTCCAAAGCCCAGCATGATTCGCCTGCAAGTTCAGCTCTTAATCCAACTGCTGACTCCCAAAGGCATCTGGGCTGTGATGCAGGTTTTGCGTAATTTGAGGCTAAAATAAACACAGAAAAAAATACTCCAAAGTGGTTGGATTCCCATGTTCCTCTGCGGTGTGATGGATCTGCAGCCCCAATAGGCTGTGAGCCATGCTGAGCTGTCCTGCTGCATCTCAACCCAGTCTGCATGTGCGGCTGGTTCCAGCAGGCTGAGTGGAGACATGGCATGTGCAAGTCGAGGCAAGGATGTCGTGGTGTGAATGGTGCTACCAAAGGGCGCGTGAGGTATGGCCCTTCTGTGTTGGCTGCCATTTCTTAACTCCTGCCCACATGTGAAAAGGACAGAAATCGTTTTTTTGTAAGTCTAAGTAAATAACAATGGCTCGTGGTGAGTGGGAATAGGAAGTTCAGTTTGTGCTAGTTTCTGCAGATTGTTTCCTACTGGCCTCTGGCAAGTCGCTTGGATCCTGTCTCCTTCTGCCTATAAAGACGATTTACATACATACTTTGTGGGCACGTCACAAGGGTTGTTTAGCTAATACCTGTGAAATGCTTTGAATAGGAAATGTGTTGGACAAGAGCTCACTTCTTTTTTAAACTATTGGCTGGCAGTGACAGGCAGGCATTGGAGGAGGTTATCAGAGCCAGACAATCAAAACAAACAACTAGTTTATGAAGCAACATTTCATAGTTTTATTTTGCTTTTCTGCCCTGCATTTCAGGATTCAGAGCAGGTAAAACACTGGTGTGTGTGTGTGTGTGTGTGTGCTAGTGTTTTGTTTTTTTTTCTAAAGAGCAAGTTTCCTTTAAAATTTGGGTCAGAAAAAACATTTGGCGATAACCAGAGCTACTTGCTCATTTAGTCTGGATTTGAAGAGCAGCTTCTTTGAGAAAACCTTTGTAACTAGCAACAGAGACTGAGACTATAGAAATACAGTGAATTTTAATCATTCCATGAGGGAAGTATTTAAATGAAAGGCAAGGAAAGATCTGATAAAGAATGAAAACTTAATGTTCCTTTTCAAGAAGGAGAAAACATTTAAAATTACCTGACCAGGAAAACGTCAAAACTGAAAGAAAAAATTTCGCTCTGCTCTACTTCTCATTCTTAGATATAAACTTCTGCTAGAAGTAAGTTCTGTTCCTATGGTACACTGGTGTAACTTTTGCACAGTATCCAGTTTGATTAGTATCTCTAGGCAAACTTGTGCCCTGACTCCAGGAGTAACTTACAGCTCAGGTAGCAAGAGAAACTTGTGCTGTTTGCAAACTGCACAGGTTTAGTTATCCTATGTGTAATTCATCTCAGTGTTACTCAAAGTTTTCACAATACAGTTCTGAATCTAATACTCTATTCAACAAAATGTCTTCCCAAGTGTAGGCAATAGCATATGTCTTTGTAGATTTAATACAGAGCCTATTTTCAATAAAAAGCCACCAGAATTTTCCAAGCCAGTAGGGACCTACATACTGTGTAAAAGCATAGAATGTCAATAAAATAAACCTGGCGGGATCACTAATTTCCATTCCAGCACAAAATCCAGTTTTCCTGATTATGGAGGTCAGTAAGAAATTCTGAAGTCTCCAGATAGTCTTATTTCTTTTTCTTGGCTGTTTTACAAAAGTTGGTAAGACTGGCAAATGGGAAATGAATGTTACTTGTATCCCTGTATCTTAAAGTTCAGCCTGAGTGCTACATCTTCAGGTCATGCTCTATCCTATCAGTCTAGATTCTTCTCCTAATTAAACTGACATAAGCAGTTATGTAATTCAATTTCAATTGAAATCAATTAATTTACAACTGCCATGAAAAGAAAGTAGATCTTGTTGAATTCACAGTCCAAAGTAATGTTTTTAAATCAAAACCAATACCAGAAGCTACGCAAAGCACTGAATCCATTGAGTTCCTGTAGAAGTTCAAAGGCTTTGCATTAGGTTGGTGACAGATAATCAGTTGGCATACGTTATTAACCCTACTAATTCAACCACACAGTTTTGTATGACATTCAGTAAGCAACACCGAGATGCATAAAGGTTAGAAATGAGATGAAATACCTCCTTTGGCAGCAGAACCTGGTTCCTTAAATCTTCTGAGGAACAGATTACCCAGTGAACTACTGTGGGGGCTTCTTTCAGGAGTGCTTATGGCACATAGAGTGCAGCTGGGACCTTAAGTGAGCTACTGCTGGATTTGACCAGTCTTTTGTTTGCAAGGAGATTTCTAGGAGTGAAATGCTTCTCAGTGAGAGCCTTGGGGCACAGTGGCATGCAGCAAAAACAGTGCACAAAAATGTGCTCTTTGTCAGACAGTGAAGGACTAGCAGGTAAATTTGTAAGCTGCAGCTATAGTCTTTCATTCAAAGTGCTTTAAAAATACTAGTTTGTACTCTCAGCCTCCTAGTGGAGTGAGGCAATGTAGCCATATCAGAGATTATTGTTGTTCACTTGGGATTATACATTTAGTGGCAAAGTGGAGTCTAGGACCTGGAAACCCTAAGAGCTTGAATGTTTGAGGATGTTCCTGCTCAGATAGCAATGAGTCCTCACAAGTCCTTGATTCTTGAAGATTATGGGAAATTTTGCCTTGCAGTCCAGTTTCCTAGCTCAAAGAGACATGCTAAGATAGAAATTCTATAAAGAATTATTATGCATGAAAATTATTGAGGGGAAAATGTTTCCTTAGCTATGTTACTGAACAGGCTGCCCAGGGAGGTGGTGGTGTCACTGTTTCTGGAGGTTTTCAAGAAATGTGTAGACGTGGCACTGAGGGATGTGGTTAGCAGGCATGGTGGGGATGGGTTGATGGTTGGTCTAGATGACCCTAGTGATCCTCTCTAGCCTTTATGATTCTATAATCTCAGAGGGGAAAAAAAACACTTCCATATCCACAGAGACATCAGAATGACTTGTTAAGGTTCCCTTGAGAAGCTTTAACATGTATTGGAAAAATGAATGTGGAATGGCCAAATGTCACCCTTTGCAATGACCTGTTAGTCCCTCCTTTGCAGTCAGCCGAAGCACTGAGAGGAGCCAACAAGCTGGTGTGCTGGCACAGGATATATCTATTTGTTGGTGCTCCCCCAAGGAAGGCTTATCAATAGGCAGTGGGTTCGCTTCCCAGCTGTTCTGTCAAGTAGCTGCTGCAAGTCCTCTCTCAGGCTGTACATACTAGGCATGTAATCAGCTGCCATTCAAGATTGCTCATACGACATCTCCTATGGAAATAAACAGATAAATTATTTACTGTGCAGGCAGGATGATACTGAATACTACAACAGCTGAATATTGTAGTTACAGTAAGTTCTCATGAACAGGACATAACTTATTCATATTCAGGAAGTGCAAGAACTCTTTCACAAGCTAGATTTTTATCAGTTATGTTAATTTTCCATGTGTGCTGTATTAGTGGATGTCCTCTTTCAGAAGAGGACAGTAAATTATTTACCATGCGGGGAGGATGATACTAAATGGTACACTAAGTATACCATGTAGCAATGGTGAATTCACTTGTGTATGTTGTGGCATTCACAAACCACTTATTTAGCCTGGCAGCTGGTGTCTGCTGCCCCTTCATGTGTGCTTTTCAGCTGGGAAACAGAGCTGTCTTCTGGAGGAAGCACAAGGTGTTGGACACCTGTCCAAGAAACAAGCTGGATTTTCTGAGAAAGTGGGAGGAACTGAAGGGGGAGAATGTGATTCTTGCCTGTGTAAATCTACGGGAGATATCTAAGTCATCACAGAGCCTCTAGCAGCGCTTTGACTTTATTTGCTGTCATCTGGGGCCAGACACTGCCTCTGGTGGGTTCAGGCATAACAGTCTCCCCGCAAGGTGATGTACAGCTGCTGAGGGACGGCTGCAGGACGTGCTGTTCTCAAGGGCTGTTCTGAGGTGGAATTGCACCCTGCAGCTCGTGTACAGCACACTGTGTACGCAGTGTAGTCAGCCACAGGCACTGATAGAACGTGGCACATCACAAGCCAGAATTCCTCCTTAAAAGAGAGAGAACAGGAAAATACCAGCAAAGATGGCAGGTGGAATCTTGAGTACCAAAGTAGCCTCAAGTACTCATCCACAACTAATGGCAGAACGTTCATTTTGCACACCTGCCTCTCTGGAGGGCTTGCTTCTATCAAAAAGGATTCTTCTTCATTTTATACAAAAGTGTTTTGAGTTGTCTGTGGTGATTATTTTGTTCTAGGGCTGCTGGGTCCTAGTTCAAGCAGGAATCCCTGCTTGTTGCAGCACCTGAGCCTGTGCGTGTGTCCCTTAGTAGGGTGGGAATACGAAATGTCAGTTGTCGAAAAATTTTGAAGGAATGAAAAAATTCACTTCCCACTACTTCGTGTCTATCCTTAGAGTTCTTGAAATGCTTGTCTCTGTCTCAAGGATTTCTACACCTCCTGCCTGCAAGGTGCAGTGCAGCAATGCTCTTGTTCTCTCCAGGCTGAGCTCCTGTCTCTCAAGCACAGTCGGAGGAGGTGCAGCAAAGCCAAGCAGCACGCCCTGAGCAGCGTAGCCTGTGGCTGTCGCTGGGGCCTGGACAGACCTCTCCTTTTGCAGGGCTACTGAGGGAAGAAATTTGTCATCCTCTTTGTAATTAAATGGAGATAGAGCAACACAATGAGAACCAGTGTGAATGTAAATTGGAGAACATTTACCTGCAGAGTTAAATTCTGCTCGTCTGATTCATTCATGTAGGCCTATTTATAAATGTGTTCATTGGAGATAAATTAGCTATCGTGGCTAATTTATTCTGCATATTTCTTAACTGTGTTAATTCTCTTAACTCACCCCGCCACATTTCTCCTCTTTGCCTCGGTTCTATTTTGATCCTCTCAGCACTGCTTTGAATGAAGTCTTACATCATGTCTGATGTGTTAACACACTTTCCAGAAACAGACCTACACTTACGCCTGCTCGTGCAGACATCCTCTCTTACAGAATGGAAGTTTTGTGTTTTTGTTTTGTTTTTATTTTATAGACCCTTGTGCAAACAGAATAGGTTTGGTGTTTGCACCTTAGCATCTCTGGGAGCAGGTGTATCAGCTTGCTCACAAGCTGCCGTTGGCTGAGGCCTGTGCTGAAGGCCCGAGCCCAGCCCTGTGCCTGGAGGAGCTGTGCAGTGCTATGGGATGCTCATGCCGTGCTGCACCCTCACGCTGCTCTGAGCAGTGCCACAAGACCCCACAAAGCCACATCCTGCAGGGCACAGAGCCACTGCCAGCTTGTGCAGGCATGCAGGGCCATTGCTGGGTCCCATCCCAGAGCCCAGCAGCAGGGGTGGCTGAGGTTGGGGCTGAGAGCTATCAGACATCCTCATTTGATCTGTCGAGGCTGTGTGTGCATTTCAAGTTGAACAGCTGATGGTGTAAGAACAAATGTTTGTTGAAGTCATTTAGTACGAGTGCCGAGAAAATACCCCATGCCACATGGCATATGTAGGGGAATGCTGTTCCTTTCTCTGCTTTGGAAGTTCCATGCTGTTTTTCCAAATGCAGTCACTGTTCAGATTTTGAATGCAAGCAGATTTCCCTGCAGATTTCTGAGGACCTCTGTGCTGCTCAGCTGCTGTTAGCAGCTCCCACATTTCAGTGTGGAACGCTGCCCCACAGCACGTCCCTAAGGCTGTGTGGTGTGACTGCACCTGGGAGCAGTGCTGCCTTCCCACGGGACCGAGAGCTCCATTTTGGCTGCACAGCTGCTTCTGACATCCATTTCAAAGCGAGCTCACAGATGTTGTGCGGGATGGAGCTCTTGGCTGCGTGTCACAGCGTGACTGCTGTTGGGCTGCAGCTCTGTGGGCGGCTGGGAGTAGTCACCCTGGCAACGCTGCAGCAGGCACCCCATGGGGTGAGAGGACTCATGGGGAGCTCCCACAGAGTGGCAGAGGATGGGTTTTGCAAAAGCAACGGTGGCTTTTGGTCTCCTAGGCTGTTTCCAGCAGCTCAGTGAGAAATCCAGAGAGGCAAAGGAAATCTTTTCTTGCCTTAAGGCTGGCAGAGCCCTGAGGACTAGAAAAGGAGCATCAGGGATAACCGCCACTTTTCCAGTGAGCGTTGTTTCCCTGATAACCTGTCACTTCTACCCCTTCAGTAAAAACTGTGCTATATTGAAAACACAGGGCAAAGGATTGTAGTTCATGGCTAAAGCCAAAATCATCCTCCAGTGGGAAGAGGGTTTTTAAGCACAGTGGGAGACTGAGTCGCAGCTGGGACACAGCTGCCTGGGGCTGCAGCAGCACAGCACCTTGCAATATGTCAGCGAGTAGCCAATGCCAAGTGCAACTGCATGTGCAGCTTTCCTGGGCACTCTGTGCAGTACCTGGATGGGCTGATCTTTATGAAATGGAGTTGAGGTTTTTGTAGTCTTACCTCTGAATTTTTGTTTTGCCTTTTTGTTTCTCTTGAGTAAGGCATGAAGGTTCTGATGCCCTCTACTTGGGGAAGGAAACTGTGTCATAGCCATGAGCCTCACAACAATCTATATCCTCATCAAATGAAGGTTATCCTTACGGACAATAAACCTACAAGCCTAAGAATACAATAAAACCAATCGGCCCTGTGTCTGTTGAGTGCACGTCCCATCCGCTGCCCCACTGAGCAGGCCAGGTGAGGAGGAAGCAGCACTGGAGTAGATTTTCACAGGTATAGTGTCACCTGCATGTAACTGGGAGCTGCAAGTGGCACCTCTTGCCATTTGCCTCTTCTGAAAATGTCTGAGATCTCAAATATCTTGCTGTGTTTAATTTACAGACCTCTCTGCTAATATGGTGCCCAAATGCTTCTACTGGAATAACTGAGGTCTGGTGGAGTTTCTCAAGTTGTTACTGGTCTGTATAAATGTAGGTTCAAAGCTAATTTTCTATGGCTTGAGACAAAACCATGATTCTATTGTGTACTTCTAAGCAAAACAAGTGGTACTGACAGCTGTGATCTGCCTTATCCTTCATTCAAACACCCTTAGATGTGAACTTTGATAAGTGTCATAGTTTAATGATTGTTCTGGATACAGCTAAGGTATGTTTGGGTAAACTGGAACTTACTGTGTGCATAAAAAGCATGAACAGGCTAATCAAAGAGGATTTTTTTTTTTTTTTAAGATCAAAAACAGTGTATTCTGGAGGCTTTTTAATGTCACTGAGAAAATGCATTTTTTCAGCAAGTACTGATTTGCCACATCTCTTCATGAAAGGCCAGAATTTTAATCAGGGTTTTAATCAGACCTGTAGCAACAGAATAGTCACTGTGATGTTTAGAAAAGGGTGTAGTCTAGTAGTTAAACATCATGTGTAGGAACATACTATTAGTGATACCTTTATAATTATTACTCAGAAAGTTTGCAATGGCATAGCTTTCAGTAGCTGCATATTAGCAAGACGAGGGTATTTCCAGATCCCAGTAGGACAAATCTCTTCTGTCATGCTAAAAAAGCAAATAATTCCATTCTGTGCTTCAATTCAGGAGCAGAGCAGGAAAGTTCCAAAGCAGGCACAAAGCACTGTGACTATTTAAATTGAGAGCATCGCTAGGCAAGCTCTGGTTTTCACCAACAGTACAAACAAGAGAGTTAGAGCAATTAGTAGCTGTGTGAGGATGTCCTCATCTTTAATGAATCTCTGATAACTGCTGCTTCTCCCCAAGACCTCATTAAAGCCCTATAGATTTGGAGCTGTGAAGAGATTGGTTTTTTGGCTTGGAGTTTTTGCAAGTGCTTGCCAGACAGCCAGCAGGTCTCAGCACACTGGAACAAGTCACTGTTCTCAGAGAGTCAACAGAACAGTGGAGAGCTGCTGAAGGGGGTTTTAGGTAACAGAAGAGAAATGACACAGTCAAGGTATGAGAAAATGTTTTCTTTCCCACATGGGTGTGGTACAAGTTCATCTGTGCTATGAGCACAGCTTTTTATACTCTGGTGCTATAGGAGGCCTTAGCGGAAGGTCCTTCTGTGCTGTCCATCAGGAGCTGGCTTGTGAGCCGGAACTCATTTGTCATAGCATCAGTGCTGGCTTGTCATGCTTGCAGCCTGTGGAAGGAAATCAGCCTTTTCTGGTTGTGATAATTCTTCAGACAGCATGAAGGCCAGAGGAGGTGGGGGCTGAAAACCTCCTGCCTAAAGTTCTTCATGTCAGTTGAAAGTGTTCAGTTGAATTTGAAAAATTTCTCTGTCAGCCAAAAATAACAAAGGGGCCTTGGAAATAACTCACGTAGCTTGTTGTTCCAGAAAGTGACTGTAAGCCATAGAGAAGAATGCTATTTCAGCTAAGATATTGACTTCAAAGAGGAAATACACGTTGAGTGCTGCCAACTAAAACAGAAATTTCATCTCAATTTTTGATCAGAGCATATATTAAAAGAAAAACATAACACATCTTTCACCTTATAAGCTCTCTCTGACTAACGTGTTAATAAGGTTTCTGAAACTGGGGGCTTGAAAAAGGTGTCAGATGCCTGTGCACTTGAGCACTTGTAGTTTGCTGAACCCTATTTCTCAGGCTTTCAGATTTGTTCCTTTGGCACGGGTGCGTCACATTTTTATTCTACCTTTCTGTTCCTGGTTGTGATTTTGCAGCTAAAGCACAGACAGCCCGTCAGGGTGAAAAATACAGGAGAGCCTCTTAACTGCAGCATTCTGTGATGTACACGAGCAGAAAACTTGATTTACTAGAGCAGGCATGCGCTTGTTCCTCGATGTCCTTTCCTCATGATTGCTGGTGTAGGGCAAAGTGCTGATGCTGTGGTTTCTGACCCAGTGTCTAGATTACTGTCCATGGTGTTCCCATTGCCTCTTTCTTTTCCATTATACCTTGTTTACGTACATTTTAGGTAATATCATTCTAATTCTTGCTTAATTCTCTCTGGCAGTTTTTGCGTAGCCTTCTTCAGGCAGCTTCATAAATCTTGCATAAGGTGCCTATACATTTCTTGTCATGGCTTTTAATGATTTCAGCAAGTCTGCAGTTGCAGTCACTGTTCCTGTGTTTGCTCACTGCTTTTTCTGCTTCAGTGCACACATTGGTTCCTGTTCACTGTTAGCTATAATAAAAATTCTTTGTCATCTGTCCACTGTAATGTTTTTGTTACGGGTGTTCCACTTATTCTTGGTCTTTTTTTTCCATTTTATGCATCAATTTAAGCAATAGCAAAGATCCCCTAGGTTGGCTTGGTTGCCACTTGTCTGAAAGCCTGGTAGGAGTTCTCTGATAATGTCAGGTGTTCTGAAATAACCTCCCAGCTGGCATGTGCCCCCACTACCTGCCCACCTGACACAGAGGTCATTCTCAGTATGTTGCTCTGACGCAGGAGCTGCTCCCAGAACATCCCCAGTCTTTCCCTGGGCTCACCAGGCAGCAGGGCAGCAACCCACACTCCAGTTCTCTAAACATCTCCCTTCTCTTGTATTTGGCACCTTGTTATCTATCCCACAGATGACAAAGCGTGTTTTCACCTGATCTTACCTTTGTGTTCTCAGCCTCCTTCTCCATGTTAGCTCACCTCTGCTGTCACTGTTTTCTTTGTTGAGCCTGCAGCTCAGCCTTCTTGAAAGTTTAGTTCTCTTGTGCTGTACGTAAAGCTGTAACAACGTGTTTACATAATCTGTCAGTTGGAATAAGGAATAAAAATAGAGATTGTCACACAGTATATTAGTCATTCATAAAACAAACCAATGCCACTTTGCACATGGGGATGACATAACAAGAGATCCCCTGGGTGCCGGTTCTGGCCCGGCAGCCTTCCAGTTGCACTAGCTGCCCATGTGCGGCTACACCTCCTGGGTGTGCTGTGCTGGGGGAGCAACTCTGCCCTCCTGGCATCACTTTGGCTCTAGCTGACTGCATACGCAGCCAGGAGACCCAGTTCCAGCTGCTGTGCACATGGATTTTCTCCAGAAAAACTGTTACATTCTGCCGTAGTCTAATCTGACTTTCAAACTCTGATAAGCGGCTTATTGTTTTTCTTCTATGACAGTGTTTCCCAGTCACGGATTTTACAGTCATGGATTTTACAGATAGGATTTGAAGCCATACAGAACAAAGTAGTCCATTACTAAGGTAACTGGAACCATTTAGTTTGCCAAGTTTACTAAAAGCCTTTGGTCCGCACGCAGTTCAGGTTAGCTTCTATTTGAATGCATTATTGCTGCAAACCCATCAGAAGATACTGACAGGGAACCTTTCGTGGGACAGAAATAAAACAGGATAACACGGCACGCAGTTTCCTCAGTACCTCTCCAAAATGGGGTGAAAAATAATTAGTGTTGCTGAAAGAAAGCACCCAAAGTGGAGCGTCATTAACATATCTAGCTGTAAAGCCAAATGTTCTCTTCAAAGATATCTTGCTTTTGTTATGTTATAGCTCCATTGTTCAGCCTAATTTCTGAGGAGGGAGTTACTCAGTTGGCCAGGAATTGGTGTTTGCTCAAAAGCCAGTGGTCATGGCCTGATTACATCAGTGATCGAAAGAGGACTAGTCCCAGCTGGTGCTGTCCGTGATGGCTGATTCCCAAGGTCTCCTTTGTCAGATCTGAAGAAAAGTAAGAGCAAATATGACTTTATACATATGTATAGTCATGTATATATTTATGTTTATTCCTTCTTGATATAACTACATGTATTTGCATGTGTATATATATAACATCATTGTCTGTATACGTATGTATACGCAACATAGATGCATATATACACAAACACGTTAAAATGTCAAAGGAATCTCAAATTCCTTGGCAAAGTGCAATATTGTTTTGCCTAAAAGCATATCCCACTTTAGGTGAAAGCAAAGTAATCAATTACAAGTATAGAATATAAAAAGTGGAGAAAAAAAAAGAAACAGCATACATTAGAAGTTATAAAATACAAGGGAGGAGACAAAAAGATCAAGAATATCACCAGTATTCTGCAAAAGCAGGGATTTTGCTTGTTGACATTTCCAGCTGATCCAGAAGAAGGGATGAGTTCTCATTTTGCAGAGAGAGGCAAGAAAAATCCTATGAAAAAAACATTTGACAGAGAGCATTGAAGAATAAGAGTGTAATTAATGTGGTCAGACAAACCTGCTTTCACCTTTAGAGGTGAAGATGCTTTTTAACTGAGATGTATGTTTTCATCAGTTAGCACTGCAACATCGTAACTGCAGAGCACCCTTCAGTGAGTGATGGATGGGCCATGTGATAGGCACAGTTTCTAATAATCTGAAAGTAAGCATTAAAAATGAGATAACACAAGTGCTAGTAGAATATTAAATAAGAAGGATAGGCAAGGCTAGAGCTAACCCAGCTGCTTCCAGGATGCACAGGTCAGAGTGCTGCATCTTTAGGACGAGGATTGCCAGCTGCATGGTGCAGCAGGCCATGAGGGCAGCGCTCCACGTGCAACTCCCGGTGTGGATTCAGCACTGGAAAAAAGTCCCTAGATGGCAGGAAGGAAGCATAATGTAAGGAGGAGTAATGGATGATGCTGCTTTGTACACCTTTCGGAAATTGGTATTGGGGTGTGGAAATGATCTGTGAGCTGCGTGGTAAAAATAAGGAGAGCATTAAGTGCTTCTAGGAGAAGGTGGAGTGGTAAAAATACCCAAACTGATCTGAGTGCTGAAGGTAATGCCTTAACGTGGAGAAGCTTGAGGAGCTCGGTCTGTTCAGTTCATCAGGAAAAGGCTTGAGAGGTGACTTGATTACAGGATATAAATACCCTAACGGTTTCTAATGGGCTCCTTAATGTAGTGGAGGAAGCCAAGAGGGTGGTGATCAGCTGGAAGCTGCAGCCAGGTGAGCGCCAATGGAAAGTCAGGAATGTTGAACAGTGGCAGTAACTTACTATTGAAACAGGATATCAAAGAAAATGATGCACTCTGTGAAGTATTCAGTTCCTTACTGCCAGCCTTCTTCCAGTGCTTCTGTCCGACCATAGAGGCTGGGCTCAGTTCAGGAACCTTCAGTAAGCAGCTCTAGTTACAAGACCCACTTGTTTCCCTTCTGATGCTCTGCTAGTATCTTTCTAGAATATATGAACTTGTGTATTGAGAAAAGAACATTAGAAACTTCACCATTTGGTTATGGTGATGAACTGCAGCCCATCTTGTTGCTGTGTAACAAGTTGGACTGGCTGAAACATGATTTTATTTTCTGTACAAGAGTGTTGTGCAGTTAGAACATTTCGGAAGCTTCCTTTAATTAAGCTCCTGATAAATTCTGTTTCCCTCTCCCCAGAGTTCTGGTAGAAATTGAGTATATTCTGACAAGGTATATTTAGATTTTTATTTTTTTTTTAAGAATTCAAAGCAAAGACCCTGAAGAGGATTTTGTGTAATGCACTGAGGAATGTCAGGCAGACCCTGCTGCACATGTGCCCTATGGCTAAGGGTGTTTGTGGTATTTCAGTTGTCCCTTGACATCAGAGATGGATGTTGGTGGAATGGCAGTAGCAGTGGAACCTCCCCACCAATATTCCATTATGTTTTGTTGCCACGTGAGAGATGGCAGCAGAGGGGCAGTCTGACACAGTGGTGTCTGACACGGAAGTGCTTATGAAACAAAAGTATGTCACTGAATTCCTCCGTGTGGAAAAGATGGCACCCGTGACATTCACTGATGCTTGCTGAATGTTTCTAGAGACCAAGCGGTGGATGTGAGCACAGTGAGGCGGTGGGTGCTGCGTTTCAGCAATGGTGACAGCAATAGTGGGTCACCTCTGCCAGAGCAGATTTTCTTGAGGGTGTTATTCAGGCTCTTGTTCATCGCTGGTAAAAATGCAGAGCAACTGGTGGTAACTATGTTGAAAAAGAGTGTTTTGTAGCTGCGAATTTGCTCTCTCAAATAGTGGTGTTGTGCTCTATGTATCTGTTGTAGTTTGCATGGAAATAAATAGGAGGCATTACTTTCAGTGTGACCTATGTATTAATTTGCCAGCCATTCATATCATCCAAATGTGAAGCCAAAATCTGTCCCCTGATGCACTAGTGAACATGCAAACACTATTCCTGGATCAATCGGTGTCAGAGATGTGCATGTTTACAGTCTGAAATGGATCTTTTCTGATTAGACTTGGGGCATGCTCCTAAAATTGTTGTGTTTCATTGCAAAGGTCACTTTAATAGAAGGGGGTTAGTTTCTTTACAAAGCACTACTAAATTTACTAAGTCTGATAGGGGTGTTTAAATAAATGAGGCTGAGTTTACCCCTTTAAGGAGTTTGGACATTACACAGAATCTTCCTGCTAATAAAATTAATGGAGAATAGTGAGCTTGCACACAAAAATGTATGCTAAAGCAATTACGGGACACTAAAGTAAATGTTTACAGAGATTGAAAGAAAAATCTGGCAATATCTTGCTCTTTAGAACAGACATTCATGACAAAATTGTGTAGCAAAGTGATCTGCTTAATCTAGTTTATGAATACTTCTCTAAAAAAAGCAATGAAATGCTAACTCTAAGGATAGGATTAAAATAAAAAGAAATGCTAAGAGGGCAAATATTTATATGGGATCCAGGTCAGAATTCGAGCTGTGATGGGGCCAAGATGAACTCAGTCCAAGATGCAGAAGTTTCTGACTGTGCTTAGAACAATAGTTTTAAACAAAATAATCTGATCGATTCACTGTATAAAAACTGACAGTGTTTATCAGTGCCAACAATTTATGCTTGAAGAGACAGCAAGCATGCTTTCAAAATACTAAATAATAGGGAGCCTTTGAGAAAAAGTAGTGAAAATGAGGGCAGAGAGCTGGCCCTTTGCAGGCAGAGAAAGGAACTCAGCAGTATTTACAATGCATCGACCACATCTGAATTCCAGAAACCACGCAGCTATAGTTGTGCTTGTGCATGCAGAAAATGACTGCCTGTGTGTGTGAGGCACCACTTGCATCAATCAGATCTCAAGATGAAGGATTTAGAGATCGAGGTAGGGTTCTTTGGTTCTTCCCATGCACAGCCTTTTTGTTTGTTTGTTTTTCTTGGAACGTGGGCATGGAGGAAGATAGCATGCTATCCAGAGAAGTGACTGTGGTGCAACTGAAGGAGTAAAAATGCTTAAAACCAGAAAGCAGGAAAACCCAATTATGTCACAAAACTAGCTGAACATTGTTTTGAACCTGACTGAACCTACAAAGCTTTTGAACTCACTGTGACTTATGCCAAGTGGTGATTCTTCTCCTTTTAATCTTTTTCATATTTTTAATTGCTGTAATCAGCAAAATACATGTTGGTCGAGTTAAGATTTCAGATTAATGGAAAAATAGTTTATCAGCTTTGTGATCTACCAATGAAGTGCTTGCTAAGGCAGCCTTACTTGTAATCATGGAATCTTTTGAATTGGCAGAGATGCTTAAAGGTCATCTGATCCAACTCCCCTGCAATGAGCAGGGACACCTACAGCTAGATCAGATTGCCCAGAGCCTGGCCCAGCCTGACCTTGAATGTCTCCAGGGACAGGGCACCCACCACATCTTCGGGGAATTTGTTTCAGTGCCTCACCACTCTTACTATAAAAAACTTCCTTACATCCAATCTACATCTTCTGGCTTGAAATCATTTCCCCTTTCCTTATCATAACAGACTCTGCTAAAGGGTTTGTCCCCTTTTTTCTCATAGCCCCCTTTAGATTCTAAATCCTGTTGTAACTGGCTAATTCTCAGCAGATGTTCTTTTGCATCTCTGTGATCTAGGTTCCCAAGTTCATAGAATCAAAAAATGCTTTGGATTGGAAGGGACCTTAAAGACCATCTATTTCCAACCCCCCTGCCATGGGCAGAGACACTTTCCATGAGATCAGGCTGCTGGAAAGCCCCATCCAGCCTGGCCTTGAACAGAGATAGGGCATCCACAGCTTCTCTGGGCACTTCAGGAAGACAGGTCTAGAAGGCAAGCAAGCCCTAGATGGAAGCAGACAAGCACTACTGCACTGTAGAAATCCTCATGTCTCATTCTTTACTGAGCTAGCACTGAAAGCTCAGTAGCCAGACTTCATTGCCATAGTTTCACTGGATTGTTCCAGTGCTGGTTTCCATCCATTGCAGTGTAGGGCTGTAGCCCTTCTCAGCTGCACTTCTTAATGAAAATAATGTAAAATCATTAAAAGAGTCCAATCAAGAGCTATGTGTTTTTAATTATAACATAATTGAAGCATTTTGAAGAGGAGAAATTTTAGTATCTTTAATATTGCTAAGAGAAAAATGGAAAACAAACCCATACAGAGTAGACAACAGTGAGTCGAAGAAGCTTATCCTAAATATGTCAATAATAAAGCAATGAAGAACGTGGCTGGAAGCAGGGAAAGATCCAGAAGTCAGTAATCCTCTCAAAAGAACAGCAGAAACACAGTGTCCAGGTAGGTCACTACAGCATCCATGTACTCTCAGCCTGACCACAGAATGGAAGTAGCAGTATGCAAAATGTAAGTTAAAATTATGGATTTTAGTTTTGTCTGCTGCTCTGATGTTTAAAAACTGCAGTTCTGTATTATAAATCATAAAAGCTCCAAGAGACATCCAGCTGTCCTTTGGTCAGGGACCCAGTCCAGTGTTCTGCAGCCTTTGCAGTGAGGGGCTGTCAGTTCAGGGACTTCTCCCCCAGGATATGAGCCAAAGCTCCTGCCTTGGCAAATGTGCAAGAGGAGATGCTGGGATCCTTCAGCTTCAAGTGCTGCCCTGATGGCCCTTACAGCTGTCCCATCTCTCCCCAGCTGCAAAGCAGCAGCGCCAGCTGAGCTCCCAGCTTTAAACACGTTTTTGATAGGTGTTTGTTTAAGCTTCTCTTTCCTGGGTAATTTCTCAAGAGCTTCACTGTAACTGTTAGAAACGTTTTGTTGAATGGTGGGGGAAAATGCTGAAAGTGAGTGAAATGGCTAAAGGTGGCCTCTGACATAGTTTTCCTCTTAGTGCATTTGTTTGCTGTAAGGGCAGAGAAGTATAATTCCAGCATTCTAGGGCCATTCCCCACTAATCTCAGATGAATAAAAAAGGCAGTTTCAAAGCAGAAACAAAGCTTATGCTTGGCTCAGGTTTCCTGTCCTGTTTCTGAACCATTACAAATCAAAGTGCACATGCTCCTGACGTGCAGACACATCATAAACCACAAATAGCAACATGCGGGAGATTTCTTGAGTCTAAAACAAATGCCAAAATACCTTCAGTGGTTTTGGACTTTTTTCTTAGGTCTGCCTCATCATAACAGATTCATGTTAAAACCAACACAAGCTCTGAGATAACTTTTCATCCACAGATTTCTTCTTGTAGATTGTGGCAGCATTTGCAGACTGAGCAATGATTTCTTGCCAGAAATGCAGCCAAAGGTAGGCTTAAGCTTTCATGGCAGTCTGATCCTATTTTCCATGAATTGCATGAGACTGAAACAAAAATACTGACCACCCAACTTGACTATTTCTAGGTCTGGTGTGTCTCTAAAAAATAATATTTAGAGCACTTTATGTAAACCACAAAGTTAAGTAACTGCTTTGTTGTTGTTGTTGTTAACCACAATGTCTAAAATGTTTTGATCTTGCTATTGTCTCTACCAGTGTCTGGCTTCATTGTTCTACTCATTGCATATTATATGAGAAAAATAACAAATCATAAACAGACATTTTACATGCACAGCTCAAAAGGCTGGGAGTGCTCAGCCGGTCACTCCAGCTCTAAAGCACTTCTCTGGGTCTATGCAAGCACAGCAGGCTGTGCAGCCTCTTTGGTAGCTTACAGATGAGGTGGTGGCCCAGGATGTACTGCTCCACCCAATCCTTCTGTAAGCCATGGGCAGGGAGAGGTGCTTCAGGAAAAACTTACAGCTGGCTGGCCTTGGATGTACCTCTGAATGGGCAATGGGTGATGCACCACCAGAGGCGTGGCCGTGTGCTGAGTGATGCAGGCATGTTCACTGCCCTCCCATGCCTGAGTGCCTCCAGGAGTCAGAGAGCAACAGGGCCAGCATCTGCATGCACAAGCAGTGAGCTGTGTGCAGGAGGAAGTGTTGCGGGTTCATATTCCAGCAAGTAAAGCTTAAGGTAGTGAATTTGCCAGCGTGCTCTGCGAAAAACCAAAATGAGGGCCAGGGCAGAGCCACCATGAGCTGGCAGCCCTCATGCTGAGGGGATCCTCACCTGGGAGAGCGGTGTGCTGTGAGCCTCCTGCTCCAGCACAGGCATTTCCCAGCAGAGGGGCTGGCTGCTGGTGTGGAGCCACAGAGAAATTTGTGTAGGCTGGCTACTTAATGGTCTTAAATGTTTTTAAAATCCTACAAGATAAGAGATGCCATATAAATGTAGTAGACTGGTGTGGAAAATTTTGTATCTGTGCTTACTGTATAGGTCTAATTCTTATCCCTTAGTGCTAATGACTCTAGTATAGCAAGGCAGAGGCTCTTTGAGGAAGGTATTTCTTTGTAACATACAGTTCTTACAGAATAACTCTGATTCAACTTGTTCCTTTTGTGTTGGAGAATAACGTGTTTTACTTTATTCATTTGCTTTGAAAATACTTCTACTCGACCTTAGCAAGGTACGGTCGTTGTAGCCCCCTCAGTACTACTGCCTTTGTCGTAATTTCTGCCTTGGATGTGGATCTGGACCTGGGTGATTCCCTTTGGATTCCGCTGTGATGTCCTTAGGCAGCAGCTGGGATTCTTTTGGCTACCAGCCTTTCTTTCCCTTTCTCAGCTAGGGGTTTTGTGTGTCCTTTTGTCAATGTGTCTCTATCCAGTCAAAACAACACCAAAGTGCTGAGGTCAGATTTAACATCTGAATGCTCTCCTCAAAGAACTGGGTACTGTTTTCCCTCCTGATTCCACGAATTGGTGCAATAAACTTTACCAAGCACTGTATAGAAATTCCCTTTCAAGCAGCAAGACATTTTTTCTGGCTCACGTTCGCGTTGCTCCTGATGACTCGGAGGTCTGTGGAGCTGCTTCCCCTGCCGGGCTCACTCTCAGTGGGATGCTTTTGCAGCCGGCAGTTTGGATGCATGCGAGCAGACGTGTGTTGTTTTCCAAGGCAAGCACCCATTTGTTAGGACGAGCTGCTCACGCTCTCCTCTCCGTGGGAGCTCTTCCCTGCTGAACTTTTGAACCACTGAAGCAAATCAAATCGTGTAGCTTCACAAAACAGAAACTGGCATTTGAGCTGTGTCAAGGAAGTGTTGCAGCCTCAGCACAGTTGCCCAGGGAAGCAAAATCAACAGAGAAACACATTGTTGGGGATGGCTAAAGAATAGCAGCCAGTTAAATGTGTCTTTTTTCTCAAGCTTCTCATGTCTTACATGCGCTATCTCTTAGGTATGGCCATGTATGTAAGATGATAAATTTGCGTGGGATTTTGCTGTTTGTCTGTGTTTGCCGAAATCTATGCAGTATCTGCTAATATAGTTTCCTGGGTTGGTGAGGGAGTGGGTAGCGTTGCCTGAAATAATAGTCCTAAGTCTGTAAAGGCCCTACATATTTCCAGCCTTGTGACAAGGGAACATACCAGTACTTACCAAATGGGGCTGCTCCCCATGCAGGAGACCCCCTTAGGCAAAGCCATGCAGCAGGCTGCTTGCTGCCCTGCCAGCCAATAGCTCCTCGAGTGACAGCAGGCCACATGTGGGGCACAGCTGTCAGCCGCAGAGAGCAGAGTTCTCTGAGCAGTGCGCCTGGCAGGCCGGGCATCCCTGTACCCCTCTCCTTGGCGATCTGAGCAGTGATTATAGCTGGACAGAGAGGAGTGGTAGTGGTGCATCCAGCCTACAGTGACTGCTGGGCAGAGGTGCTGAGGGAGGCTCATCTGAGGATGCTTAGATCTGACTGGTTGAGTTCGGTGAAAAATGGAGGCAAGAAAAATAATAGGTTTCTCTTTAAGCCTGCAAATAATGATTGAAGAAAAAAAGGGTTGATCTGTTATTGTAGAATTAACCACTTGAAAATATCAGCATAGGATATACTGCACTTGGTGCACAGCTCAGATTTACCCCTTTACCACAATTCCACTACCACAATAGCCAAACCTGCCCTAAGGAAAACTGTGGAACTGGAGACAAAGTTACAAAAGAAATCTTGACCAGAGGCCTTTCCTCAGCCCCGCTGAGCTGTGTGTTGGAGTAAAGAGTCTTTACTAACTGAGCTTTGGGAATGTTCTTTTTCAATAACATGTTAGCTCAAATCCTGTTGCATTTCAGGTCTGTCTTCTTCAGAACAACGTCCTCAAGCTTGAGAGGACAGCACTGATTCAAGTAGGCTCAACTAAAACACCTTCATATTTCACGCAAAGATTCTTATGAGCTTACACAACAGCACTGAGTCATTCACGTAGGATCATGTTTTTATTCATCTAGCAAAAGTAAAACTGGTGTTCTCTGACCCCAAACCCAGCGTTCCTAATACTCGGGGCACGTATAATGGATGTGCCCTATGTCCTGGAAAAGAAGATGGGTTTTTAGTCGGTGATGAGAACACCATACTGGACAATCATTCAATATTAATGTGTTTTTCATGTTCCTTTTCCTTTCATTCAAGTGGAAATAAATCTGAATGACGTTTTGCACTTCAGCTGGGAAAGGAAAGGTCAAAGGTGCTTAAAGCCCCTCTCGGTATATGAGATACTGCAGATATAGGTTTGTTCTTTGTCCTTAATACTATGTTAATTAATCCTGTTAAGGCATGTGATTTATACATGCTTTAACAAGTGAACGTCAGTCTGTGACGGAGGACAAGATTCGGCAAGTCCCTTTTTGCTCCTGCCTGACTATAAGAGTGCACTTATCTCATGGAAATGGGCTGCAGAAATGCCAGTTGTAACGCACTGCTGAAGCAAGGCCTTAGGGCTGGGTTAAACCTGTGGAATTAAGGAAAGAACAGCAGCTTTCACTGCAGCTGGGATTCAGATCTTCTGTATTTGGCTGTCTAAACTGCAGGTTCCTAGCCATAGTCAGTCATCTGGGTTGAGATTTGTCAGGGGAGAGGACCCCAGTGCGGTGAAAGCTAGGGTGAGGTGTCTGTCCTATTGCATGGGTTGTAGAGGGGCTCTATCATATACGTGACTGTACATGGCTAGTGAGATAAATGCTGACTCCTCACTCTAGTCATCAGCTCATGTCAGATGTAAATTCAGACCACACTGCAAAAAAAAAAAAAAAAAATCAAGAAAAAGGCACATTAAGCAAAGGATACATGGCAGCAGAGAATGTGGCCTTTGTTTTTTAATCAGCTTTTGGGGGGTTTCAACTGATTATCAGTGCCACATGATAACTTAGCTTTTAATTTTAAATTAGATTTCAATATCTAGAAATACACCATGTTTATGTCCAATAAGCAACCATGTTGTATAATGCCTGAAAGGATAGCCATTCCAGTTCAGCGGGTTTTTTTCAGAGCATTACCTTACTTTATTACGTACAAGTAGAGACCTTCACATGGTGCAAACTTGAAGACAAGATGAAACAAATGAGTTCTATGCTATTATTGTTGCTTGATCATTTTCCTGGAGTTATACTGGTTTTGTACTGAATAATACTTAGACACGGTGATCCATGGTTATAGCATGCTGACAGCAGACAAGACAGAAAATACATGTGCTAAATTTGATATACAAATCAATAAATCATTTGTCCCTTTAAATAAAAGGAAAGTAAGGGCTTGTATTGATCTACAACAACTGTGATTAGAGCTGCATGGTATTCTCTTCTGGAGGAAAAAAAATAAAGCAGAATAGCTGCTGATAAGTGAATTGTAAGCATCAGATATTACATGGCTGGCTCCCATGGCAGTCAGATAGGAGATCCATAACAAGTTAGGAGCCACAGGACTTTGCCAGCTTCTATAACATGGTGTGTATTTGAAAAATGGGATTTTGAAGCCTGTTTTCTACAGCTCAAGTGTTTTTCTGATGATAAGGAAAAAAAACCCAAATACATAGGAAACCCCATCCTTCTGAGCTGAAGAAGTATCAGTACACTTTGCAGTTTAAGATTTTGATATAAGGGGAGCATGCTAAGTACACAGTAACCATGACTACACTGCCATTGTATTCTCAGGAGAAGGGAAAGTCTTCCCAAGATAACATCTGCCTTCACTTTCCTGTGGCACTTGGATTTTAAAATAGGGTATCTGCATGCTCTGCAAACTTGCATGCTCCAATTTTCTGACCTGTGCTGCTCAGCTGTCTCACAGATGCCAGCTCGTCGTGTCCTCTGCAGCTTTCCTCAGCCTTCCCTGCACAGGCGGGCCAGGCTGGGTAACGCAGCCTGCTCTGGCTTAGGCACTGGTCAGATGCCAGGACTTCACGGAGTCCAAGTTTCTCTCTGGCTTCCTTTGCAGCTTGTTCAGTCACACACCGCTTTTTTTTTGTGACTTTGGCTTGAATGTGGCATATGTCTGGTTTGTCTGCATTGGAAACGTTTCATAATTAGAACTTGTTCTTAGGTCAGTTCTACTTTGCCCTTGATTGCAGGCTTGCATTTGCTTATCTTTCCAGCAGTTGTGCAAGGTGATGTTTTCTAGAGTGATGTTAAAAAGAGGACTCCCTTGATGTTATGACCTTGCAGTGAAGATTAATAGTATTATTTTCCTCTAGTATTGGATAAAGACAATTATTACAATAAACTTAGCGTCTCCCTCCACCTGCATGTTTTTCCTCAGCACCTTACCTCACCCCTCTCTCGCTGTAAATTTAGAGAGATAGACAAATTATTACAGCGTGTAGCACCCTTGCCACTGGGGCTGCACCAAGGAACTTAGTCTCTACCTTAGCCCTGGTCTGTCAGCTAAATTCTTTCTGTATTAATCATTAGGCAATACCATAGCTTTGCAGAAAGTAGGCTGGTGTATCTTGTTCATGTTGATTACAGTGGTAGCTCTAATTTCACAATATATGTTATTAAAGGATATCGTGTCATCATTTACATGAAAAAGCTTTTCACAAGTTAAACCTGCACATCTTTCACAGTGAGCAAGTGTCTGGTTTCTGTGCCAAGTCCCAGCAAAACGGCTTTCTTGACGCAGCATGGGATTACTGACAGACATTTGTGAGGATGGAAACATATTGGGATATTTTGGGGGTTATTTGGAGCCTGAAATGGAGGAGCATGCATGAAAGCAGAGCACCAGTAGTTAACGCTCCTGACTAATGTTTATGCAGAAAAACACTTCTGAATTTACTCCAGTTTGAGGGAAATGCTGTACTGTTCGTGTTTTCGATTTGCCATATCTTCATGTTTTTCTCATAATCCTCTAAGAACTGCAGGCAAATCAATTAATTGAAGTTGCCCTTTGAAAATAGTGCATCTCCTTTCCCTTTATCAGAAGGGAATTTGGTGTGCTGCACCTCCACAGGCACCAGAAAATGCATGCTTTTTTAATGTAGCCCATTCTTTGTCGTTACTGTTGAATTCTTTTTTACTCTGATTAAGATGTGCTGGCTGCCCACAAAAGATTAAGAATCCATACGGATCACTTATCCAAGCTCAGATCTTGTATACAATTAAAATTCTCCAGCAATTTTAGCTTGGCTTTGAAATTCAAATGGATTAAGAGAAAAGCTCCTTAAGCAGATTACAACTAGTTAGATATTTTATTGTGTGTAAATTATACATACATGCTTACAGATAGATATGCGTAATACGATAGTATGGTTTACTTTATCAGATTCATAGGTGGATTTAGGAAAGTCCTCAGTAACGAACTAACAAAGTCACACAGTGTCTCTCTGCTGCAGATAAGATCTGTATTTTGCCTTTGTTCTTGAAAAATCACAGATACTCAATGCTGGTTTGAACTCATGTGCAGAGGCTATGTTTTATGTCTGGGCATTTTCCTCTGTATGTAAAATACGCATGCTAGCCCTGTCTGTTTTCCACTTGGATATAATGTTTCATGGGAACAACAAAATCTGTAGAAGTCAGAGATCAAAACTGAATGCTGTTGCCCAAATAATAATGATACACTGAATGCTGTCATGGAAACCTTCCTTACAGAGAGCCCTTAGCATAATGGGCAATCATCCCACACTATGCAGCACAAGCACTCATCTGTCACCACACCAGTCTATAAACTGTAGCCACAATTAAGCCACACAGTTTACTTGCATGATACTGCTCACCTTGGAGAAATGCTGCAGCCTTCTTTTCCTGTCTGCATACCTGGCTATGCAGTGCAAAGCTAAGCGATATCAGATGGACTTTGTTTCCTTAAGAAAACTGGAATTGCACCTTTCCTCTGAAGTCCATATTAATGTCAAAGGCTGCTATGGTTTTGTGAACACTGCTTAGCTTGCTCCTGGTTTAGGGTTCAATTCCTGCTTGATCTGTTCAATCAAGATCAACATCTCATTGCTACTCACTGTTGTCCTTCACAAAACCCTTGTGATTATTAGTTACATGTCCTGAATTCATTTACACTTTTTTAGTACAAAAATACATGGTACCAAATTTCCAGACAACATGTCAAGGAACACTTTATTTCTACGCCTATCAGTGCAGGTGGTTCAGTGCCTATAGGCAATCTGTGAATATTTAAAAAGATTGCACTAACTAGAACGTGTGTTAAAATAATAATAATCTAAATTTGCGAGATGGGAAATACAGTGAATCATACACCTTAGCATAAAGAAATTACAAATGAAAAATGGAAAGATGTAAGCTTCTCTATATAGACAGTAGAGTTAACCTCAGTGCTCCTTACTGGGCTCCAAAGAATAAGGAGAAGAGTATAGGAGTTAAAAATGGGCATGGGTTGTCTCACTGAGGTTAATGGTGCTGATAGCACTTTGCTCTGTTGTCTCTTATACGAGATTGTCACAGCAGCACTAGAGGACCAGGGAGGGAGATGCGCCTTGCAGAGTAGCACAAGAAAGTCTGCTTTTCACATTGGTTTCAGTCTGACGTAACAACTGTGTCTCTGCCTTCTTCCCTGTCTACCAGCCCTGTTTTTCTGGTGAGTGAACAGTAGAAAGTTTCGTGCCAAAATTGTTAGGGGGGAAGTTTCCCCTGAGTTTCTCTACAAGTGAGACTAAGTAGATCTTGAGGAAGGAAAAGCTCTTGCTTTTCTTTCAGGTTGAATAGGTGTATCTGCGGTGGCGTTACTCCATGCTGTGCTTCTTACTGCAGGAAACATTGTCAATGGCTCAGTGTGGCAGATCTCTCTATGCTGACGGACCACCCACCCCAGTTCTCAGCTTGTATTTTAGTTATGTTGTGATAGTTGCAACAAAATGAGATATTAAAAAGAAATAAAAAATGGTGTAAGTTACATGAGTCTTCCCTGCCAGACTTTAGGAGGTTCTCCTTATTGTGTCAGAATATTCATCCTACCTGGCTTCAAGGCTGCACAGCTGCATCAGGAAAGAGCAACTTTGCCGCTGAAAAAAAGATCCCAAATAATAGCAACTGACTTTCTATTAATATTTAAATTGCTCTGAAGCCCCAGTAAGTTTTGGAAGAGGTCTTCTGCCTTCAGCTTTCATTTCCTCCCGTTTATTAGGAAACTCTTTGTTCCTGTTTCTGAAAGTGAAGGAAAGTACAATTCATTAAGCCTGCAATTGTTTAGAACTCAGAAGTGTAGATTGATTAGCAAATACTCTACAATAGTTCTTATACTGGAGAGCTCTAAATGAATGGGTTTTAAACTATTCTTACAGTTCCTAGTGCTTTTTCTACAGTCTAAACATGCTGTGTACACTATTCTTTGACTCTGCTGTGTTCCTGGAGGGGAATGAATTGGAATATTCTGAATGCCTTATGTAACGTGTTTAGAGAACTTTTTGTTTGTATCTTTGTTTGAATTTCTTGGACGGAATTAATTAATGGCAAAGTATAAAGGCCAACTTTGAAATCCTAGCTGACTTATACACTAGAGCTCAATTTGTATTCTACATCAAGGAAATGTTTGGATTTGAAAGAAGGATTCCATTATCAAAAAGATTTCTGTAGATGGCTCTGTTCTTCAGAGCACCATCTTTTCACCACAGAAGTGTGGTTTTAACACTTGGGTAATTCAAAAGGAAATAGATTTTTTGATCAGAGTATGTATTTAATTTCTTATTAAAAATAAATGCAGAACAGGAAAGAGTAGCTGATTTGGGAAAGAAAAAATGTTACAAAAATTGGGCTTGCTTTAAGCAATCTTAATTTCAGAGGGAACACAAACAGAATAAAGTCTGTAGCCAGCACTTTCATGCTCTTGTGGAAATCTGATAGGGTAACAGCTTTTCATAACCATATTTGCATTTTGATTTTGTAACTAGATTCCTTTATACAAGATCACAGCAACGTGTAAGAGGTAGTTCCTCAGTGGGTATAAATTTGTCAAGCTGCATTGAGGACAGTGGAATTAAGATAACTTGCATCAGCTTCTAGCTGATTCCTGCCACAAACCAAGAGGTTGGACAGGGACATCCTGCCTTCCGGCCCTATGGAGAAGGGCCTATTTGGTGAAATGTCACTCTGTGTTTTAGAGGCAAGCAAAGCAGCATTGGCAGTGTGTATGTAGGATATGTGCTTCATCCCTCTGTCTGCTCCACAGTGGGGTGGGCTGAGGAGAGGAGCTAGAGCTGCTGCTTGCACACCTACACTGCCCTATGTTTCAGGTTCTGCATTCAGGGCAGGCTCTCATTGCAGGCAAAGCAACTCCTGCGAGCAATAAAAGATAAGCAAAAATGCAATTTTGGTTTATGGCACATACACCAGCTCCAGCTAAAGCTACTGAAATTTCCCCAGAGTTTACTGTAAGAGTGCCGTAAACTCGATCTGTACAAGGTAGGAACCTAGAGAAGTCTGACACCCATGTTTGTGGAAGACAAGAACAGGGCCTCCGTGACAGCTGAGGCAGGGAGAGCTGCTCAACCATGAAGGCCAGGGGATTCCAAGTGAAGCTCTGATAATATAGGGGAGTTTTTTCTAGTCTACATATCTCAAAGCTTGCAAAGGACCAACTGTGCTGACTTCCTTCTGGTCTAGCTCTGGGTTCTTGGGCTTTGAAGTTTGTACAAAGAGAGAGTAATGCACTGGTAGTGCATACGTAATACCTAGCGGTAGGGTATTACACCTCCAGTGCCGATGAAAGGTCTTGTCTCTGTGCTTTCCAGGATTACCTTGCCTGGCAGAGAGAGCTTAGACAGGAAGGAGTAGGGTGTAGATAATTTTTACTGCTTTTGAATACTTGCAAGGCATAGAGAGGATTGGTTGAGATGGTCTGTTCTGGTTTTTAGAATCGTTTGTCTCCTGACGGTGGTAACTCTTTTTTACTTCTTAAGCACTGTGTATTTTCAGCCTCCTTTATTTATCTCTGAGGCACAATAGCACAGTCCTGAGAAATGCTAAACGTTGTCTGGTCTTTAGAAACAGTGGAGCATCAAAGACAATTTTGAAGCATCAAGCTCTAAGTGAGAATATTTTTTGCAATCCTACAATAATCTCTTGTCTTCTCTGATGCCAGCAAAATTCCATGCTGTCACAAGAGATAGTGGGTTGGGATATGGGCAGTAGCTGCTGCACAGAAAGGTGCCCAGTTTCCCTACCCCGTTTGACACTGGACAATTGTGGATTTCCTCCAGCGCTGTTGACTGTGCTGTGGACAAGTCTGTGTTTATGCTCAGGCAGTACAAAGTGAGCAGTGGCACTGAAGCTGCTGCTGGGTTCCTGCCAAAGGGCCCCACAAAGGCAGCTGGATCATCTCTTCAGTGTGAATATGACAGGAGATGCAGCAGGACAAGCCTGGTTACAGCCTCCTCCCCCTCTGCCCTCCTCAGTCCTGGTGCAGAGTGAGCGTATGTACCTAGCGGGAGGTCTCCAGGAGTACTGATCGCAAAGGGACCAGAGGAGGCAGGCTGTCTTCTGAGCTCAGAGCTCACCCCTGCATGGCATTGGGATGGCACCAGTAGCATCCCAGGTCCTGACTGCCCCTTCGCTTCCGGTGTCTTTGGCGTCTGGCTGTTGGCCACAGTGGGCAGGACCATTTCCCACAGGGGCCCCAACACCACTTCAACAAAATCTCTCTTCTCTGCATTTAATGAGGGGACCAACGGGAACCAGGGATTAGTAGCAGAAGGCAGCACAGAGTCCTCTGACAAGTGGGCATCTCCAGCATTTGTGAGGGAGGCTCCTTGAGCAGAGGATCCAGCCATCACTCTGTACATGAGGTACGGTGGTCCTGGGGCGGGGCGAGACTGGGGAGAGGGAAGCAAGGGAGCTGCAGCAGAGCTGAACAACCAGGAGAGAAAGGCGCTGGCAAGAGCTGAGAGGCCAAGACTTGAGGGGCTTGGAGGAATTTGACCCGCTGCCTGCAAGGAAAGTGAGATCCAGAAAGCTCAGAAATGCAGAAAGTAGGGAGAACAATGATGCAGGGAGAAACAGGAGGAGGATTATTGTAGAATTAAGGGATTGGTGCAATCCTGAATGTGAAATGCCTGAGGGATTTGGGTGGGAATGCCCATGTTGTAGAGATAAATCTGATGTCCATTTCTCTTTGAACTTTTGGTCTGCAGAAGTTAAGTAGGTTTGTCTGGATCCCATATCTCCAGAGTTTAAAAACATAAAATTGCAGTCTTCCATATTGCTGATCTTCTAAGCCGTATTGCTGGGAAAATCTTAAAAACAACTTTCAAAACCAGTTTCTCTACTGGAAATCAATAAGTTCAAAAAGTTACGGCTCTTTCTATGGAAAAAAAAGTGCATTTTATTTTATTTGGAGGTGAAGAGTGAGAAAGTACGTGATTGTGATTTGGGAAGAAAATGGAACAGATAGTGTCCTCTTCTGGATGGGATAGTTAGACTTTCCTTTTAGCATGTGATAAAGCTTAGATACGATTTGTTCTCTTGGACTTGAATGCCTTTGAATTCCAGATGCTCTAGGATAAAGCTTTTCTTGTTTGTTTGTTGCTTGTTTTCTGAGTGGAGTTGTATTTATTTAAACATGTGCAAAATGATCTATTTTACTGTGTAGGATGTCAGACCAGTTGTGTTGATGCCTACTTTGGGAAATAGGTGCTTTTACTCTGTAGCTGAATGTTTTGTTAAGTCTTATTGTTGTAAAACCCAGCGGCATGGTGGGACACTGGAAAATGAAGAAAGACAAGCATTTGGCTTTGTAAATTTCTCAACACTTTCTATGCTGCATCAAATTCCTGCATTTAACCTTTCATTTTCATAGATCTCACATTGATCAGCATGCTTGGATTTATCATAGAATCATTAAGGTTGGAAAAGACCTCTAAGATTATCTAATCCAACCATCCACCTACCACCAGTGTTGCCCACTAAACCATGTTCCTTAGTACCACATCTGTGCATTTCTTGAACTGATGTTTCTTCGAAGATTTGTTTGGTATTTAGAGGGTATGCTGGAGTCAGCTGCCCAAAGGTTTAAGCCTTCTCCTGTCTCTATCAAAGGCACAAAACATACAGAGCTGAAAATGGGATAGGATCGCTATCCTGGGAATGGCTACCAATCAGACTTCACTCACCAGGTAGTTTCTGCTGAGAAATACTAGCTGGGAGCTTGCAGAGGAGTGCTGCATCCTGGCAGTGGGCTGACCCCACACCGGACCCCACACTGGCAGAAAAAATGTCACCTGCCCCCACTATGGTTGGTCGTGGCTGCCTGCTGCTAAAAGCAGTCTGCTGATACCTCACTTTCCAGAGCTATGTAGTAGCATCTCTGTTTTCATTCAGAAGGTGCAATTTTGTGTTTTGGTCTGTGGTGTTAGGGAATGTTGTAGTTGTAGTTTGGTATTTCTCTACAGATACAAATTTCAAGCATTTAGGCTTAAAGGGTAGAGTAGAAAAAGAATCTTCCTTCTTTATGTTTATGGTAATCAACTGTGAATATAAATAGCCTACATTAATGAGGCTAACCAAGAGTAGCATATTAGGGAAGTGCAAGTCATTAACTTTTCAGTAACACAGTGTAAATGGCCCTTCTTGATACTTGGGTGGGAAACAATAAAACATAACTTCCTACATATAATACATTTTTTTTACATGATAGTAACATAAGCACTGTAATAAGTCTTCTTAGTTTGAAATAGTACTGTCATTTAGTGCTGCCTTTTTGCCCTCACTGCCTTACTTTCCCAGTTTCTTTCGTAAAAGACAGCTATGTTTCTGTGCACTTAAATATACAAACATGGGTGATGTTCTGTAGATAGATTACTATTATGTATCCTCATTTTGGATTCTGGTTTGGAGACTGTATTAGCACCATTACCAAAGAATGGAAAAACTGTATCTCTACCAGTTATGTATATTTTTCCCATGTGTTTGATAGGACACTTTGTTGCATTTGTTTTAGAATTTCTTGGTGTTTAAAAATATGCTTATGCTCTGGTAATATAGAGAATTTTTGTGAAAAAGAAGCCATCCCCTTAGTCCTGAAACAATAATTTTAATGTTCTTCCTATTCCTAATAACAACAAAAACATGCTGGAAATAATCAAAGTTCTTCTCTTGTATGGTTGGACATACACATAGCGCACAGAAACTAAATCTTGTCATAACAGATTGTCACGTGCACTTGACAGCAGCAGGCTCATGTGTTTTTCCTTAAGGCTTGAGTCTGCTGGGAAAAGGTGCAATGGTGAGCATTACACTGCTCTTCTCTGGATAATTCAGTGTGTGAATTACTTCACTATTATTTCACTGTTTCACCATGCACAAGATTACAAGAAAGCAGTTTTGTATGTACGGTATTCTAGCACTGATGGTTTCCTGCTGACATTTGCTGGAATTACACATGAAATCCTGCCGCAAATGCAGAGAATATTCAGATTCTTCCTCCAAAAGGCTAGTCAGGTCTTCACACATGATGAGAGATTTGTTGACTGCAGTGATAACAGCTACCATATTGCTCTACTCCCACATCAACGCAAATGTTGGCAAAAGCTACTGTGCCAGCTGCCCACTTACACACTCTAGTGGCACCTTTGTTACTCCTCAAATCCACAAATTGCTCTTCTGCTCAGATTAATGCTCAAACACAGATTTTTTTCAGTCTCACATATTTAGTAGATTTTTGTGAGAAAATAAAGGATGAATGTAGATACACTGTATTTTGTCATGCCAGAATGCACCTGGTATCGTTAAGCCTTTTTTAATGCCAGAAAATACCCTAGCGTGATCTGTGGGAATGTTTTGAAAGAGCCACGGATTAGTGCAGAGAATGAGGACACGAAACCTCAGTTAGAATGAGTGCTGATGTTCATTACAAGGCATGCAGTGATAGTTAGAGCTGTGGTGGCGCTTCCTGCAATCACAGAGGTCCTCCCTCTCATCCTACCCAGGGACTGGCCTTCTGCAGTGTCTGCTTGCAGACACTTTGGTTGGGTTGCATAGGAGCAGGCAACTAGAGAAGGCTCCCCACAGCACAATGCTTCCCTGTAACAAGATAAGATGACTTCTGTAACCACCATTTTTATCTAAACTGCCTACATGTGCTTTGCCCTCCTGCTCCCAGAATATGCTCCTCCAGCCTATTATATATGTACCGTCAAGCCAAGTATGGGAGCTGTGCACCCTTTCCAAATGCATAGAGGTGGATGTTGCAGTCAGTTGTGATAACTTTCCATCTCTAGAAGTATATCTTTCAAATCTAAGTCTCTGACAAGGGAACATGCAAAACATGCTGCAGGATCATATTTAAGACTTGAACTTGTGTCCATTTCTATTTTTATGTGTGTTTGCTTGATTTCAGTGGGGCTACATTTCTCATGTTGAAAAAAAATCAGCTGAATTTGTTGTGTGCCATTTCCATGGTTGTGTAATCACTTTCCTCTGTCCGTGAAGCTTCATTTTAATTATCAGAAGGCGTTTTATACTCTGTAGATTCTTGACAAGCAAGAGGTGTGTACAGATCGTACTGTGGTTGTTGCTGATCATTGAAACACAAGGAAAAATCCTGCAGCTCTGGTGTGCATTCTTTAAGAACTTGATGGCTGCCTCCATATTCAGAAACAGAACACTGAAAGAATATCTAAATAAGTTAATGACATGCCAACATCTCTCTAAAATGCAAATGGTACTTTTCTTGTCTGATGTTTGTGTGCTAAATCAAGAGGGAGTTCTTCTGGAGCATCCTTGTTTGAGTGCTCTCAAAGCTTCTGGTTTTATAATCCATCACTGTTCGGTATTTTATTATCCTCAGCAGAGTGCTTACTTTTGAGATGAAATATGAGAGGGCCATAGTTAATCCTTTTAGCAGTTCTAGTTCTGTCCTTGAAGCTGTGTGAAACTATTTACTCTTAAGTAAAAACCTTGAGGGTCTGTACATTGCAATGGTATTTGCTAGTATTCCCTTCTGACCTAGTCTGTGTTTTGGTGTGATGTTGTTTTCTGGGACATTTGAATAGTTTAGAAGCAAAGTCTTGAAAACAGGCATCCACATGCACGTCTCTTAAAGCAGGGCTCTTCTTCTGCCTAGACAGACTTTCTGATATCCTCTACTGAGGGGTAGCTGCACATAAAGTGTTCCTCTGGATCACTACCTAATTGCTTGTTTACAGTTTCAGGGCATGTTACCTTTAAATTACTTAGAGTCATAACAGATAAAAAGTAATTATTCTAATTAACATTGAAATACAGTGTTGTCAAGTTACAAGTGTCATTTCAGAACATCTTCCTGTGAAAATCCTTCTATGCTGTTCTGTTGAGGATGATTGGCCCAAGTCCTTCTGTTGCATTGACATCAGTGAACTTCCTTCTTTGATAATCTTGGTCTTACAGGACTTTTTGTAAGAGATGTTTTATCCTTCCACTTTTCCTTACCATCTATTCCTTACTTGGAAAATATGTAGGTGCTATTTAATATAAATATTTCTGTATTTATGCTATGTTATCGGGTGAATAAATAAAAAAGACAACTTGGCAAAGTTGAAAAAAATGAGAGGGGGAGAATGAAAACCATGACTTCAGTGTAAAAGGAATAGCAATAACCTTGTAGAAGCAGAGAAAATGTGTCACTTCAGAATTCAAATATGTACTTATTACTGACTTTTAAAATAGTCATGTCTTCTGGGGCACGTACAGAAGAGCACTAAGAAAGCTCAGCTTTCTGGTGACTGTCAAATGACACTGCTCTGCAGCCACTGCCTCCAACACAAACAGCTCGGCTACACTTAAGTATTCTTACTGGAGGCGATCAATCACATCTGAAACAGAGCAGCCATAAATAAGGTCTCCTGCTCATGTACATTCTGTTATTTTTGCAACTAAGCTACATTGTGTCCAAAAGAAATATTCGAATAACTGAATGTTTTCCTCCTAGAAGTGAGTGGGGGGGGGGGGGGGTGTGAATTGTCAGTGTAGTGAAGAAATAATTAAAATTCAGAAGTTGGTGTCCGGATGCATTTCATCTTCTGAACCAAAGCACTGCCACCCTGTGCAACCTTTCAAAAGACATTGGAGCCTCAGGCTTAAGTACCTAAATGTCACAGCGAATGAAGAGATCCAGACAGCCTACTTGCTGTTCGCAATCGAAAAGAACGCTGCAAGTGGAAGGAGGGCAAGCACTACAGGAATGTTGTAAAAACTGCAGAGATACTTTTGGAAAATCATTAATAGAAAAGACATCTTGGAGCAGGAAGGAGCTCCTTGTATCTCCGTTTCTCAGTGTGCAGTTAACAGCAAAGCACTCCGAAATGTTTTTTTTTTAGTATGTCTGTCCCACAAAAAATGAAAGCTTAGTTTAGAAATTTCTGTCGAATATGTAGCTGCACACTGTTGGTTACCACCTCAGCAGAACACTGTCAAGTTTGTCTCAAGTTGGATAGCACAGCTGTATCTATAGCAGCAGCAAGGAGTACAGATCCAGGCACTGTGCACAGGGCAGCAGAGCAGGAGGCTGCAGTGCTGGTGTCTGAGTTACAGAAGTGGGGAGGTCGGTGGGGTTGACATCATCAGCTGCTGCGTTAACACCTCAGCCATATTTGGTAGTTCACTACTGAACATGCGAAAGTCTCTCTTTTTTTATCGACTAAATCTAGCTCTGTGATCAATATGTCAGTACTGTTTTTCCTCCATGAAATAAGAACATATAGTGCATCTTCTCCAACTTTTGGTGTTAATTTTTTTTTTCTTCCTTTCCCACTTTTTGGCCATTTTTTTTGTCATACACTTCAGAGCTATCCCGCAAGTGAAGATAGGTGCAAAAACTGTGTTTTGGATTTGTTCCATCTGTGACATTTCACTGTAACTGAAGCCAGTACCGAGTGCTTTAAACTGTTTTTCCTTGACTTTGGCCTTGATTCTACTGGCAAAGAAAAGCGCACCAACTGATGTTGATCTTAATGCAAGCAGAAAAAAAAAGACATGATTTAGATAAAATATGTGTGTTTAGGCAGGGTTTTTCAGTTGAGCAACTGATAAAAATGAGCATGATAATATATTTTAATGTTAACAAAAATGTCAGAATTGCAACTTTTTGAAAAGAAATCTTACAAACTCTTTTGCTTATAACTGATATAGCAAAGCAGAGGTGAAATTTCCTTTGTTGTTTCTGTCTTTGAGAATCTAGTCTTTACTGTTGCATTACTCGAAATTATTCACCAAATAATCTGCATAATTATTTCAGTTTCTGTGAGTCTCATCACCAGCCAAATTTGTTTATTAGAATGTATACAAAGGACATAGCTGAACTGAATTCATTGAAAAGTTTGAGCAAACACTGGTGAATGCTCTCAGAATATTCTCACCTTTCTTAAGAACTGATTCAAATTTCAAATTAAAACCAGTGAAAAACAAAGTTCTAGGAACAATTGTATTGAAGTTTGTAAATCTGTCAGCCTTTTATGTCCCATGCACAGAAATAGACAAGACAGACTACCTCCTGATTTTGACCTTTTTTTTTCCGTAGATGTTTTGCTGAGTTCTCACGTTGCTTCAAACAGCCTCCGCCCATGGGCATTTTTAATCTCTCTGGCGTGTTCAGGTCTTGGGTGTGTTGGTGTTTTGCCAGTTTATTTGAACACTGTGTTCTAAAAGCTTGCAGTATGATAAATGCTATCACAAGGAAAGATAAACAAAGCTGACAGAAGTAAGTAAGAATTTAAAGGAGAAAAAGGCAAAGCATAGATGTTGGGGGGAAATTTTTCACTGAGAGTGTGGTGAGGAGCTGGAACAAGCTTCCAGGGAGGTTGTGGATGTTCCAACCATGGAGGCACCAAGGCCAGGTTGGATGGGGCCTTGGGCAACCTGATCTAGTGCCAGACCTAGCAATGGCAACCCTGCCCAAGGCAGGGGTTTGGAACTAGATGATCTTAGGTGTCCCTTCCAACCCCATCCATTCTATGATTTTATGAATAGAGCCTCTTCCTGATTTCCATCCATTCTGCTACTTTTACTTCTTTTCCCTTCTTTTTCTCTTTTACTTCATGTTCTCCTCCCTGTGCCATTGAGATTTTAAACACTTCAAGTCCTTCCCTCTCTTTCCCTACTACAAGCGTGAGTTATGAGGAAGGAACAGCAATGAAGGAATGCAGCACTCTTCCTTAGGAGCAGCCAGCAATGTGCTTACAGCAGGAACCTCTGACACAGCACACAGGGAGGCTGAGAACAGAGAGAGTAGCATGGCACTGGTTCCTAAATCAGCCTGCAAAAAGTGTCAGACTGTCTGTTTCAGCCCACGATAGCTGGTTAGGGGAAACAACTCCCTTTTCTCCAACCTCAGTGTACCCCAGGAACAACCCATTTGCATTCTCTAGGCATCACATTTTGGAGATTTTTTTTCTGTTTTGTTTTGGCTTTACTTAGGATTAGAATTTACTTGCTCAGACACCTGCCTTTTCATGCACCAGACATGTATGTAACTAACCACCAGCTAGTGGATAGTCTCACAGGATTCTGTGGTGAGATGCAACTCTCATTTAATTTTCTTGTATCTATGTAAAAGTCAGTGAATTTTATTTCAATTGGCTCTTTTGATACTCAGAAAAGACTGTTAAGAAGGCAGTACCTGTGCTGAGGTCTAAATCCCCTGTGGGCATTCTGCTCTTTACATGTTTGCTTTCTCAGTCCTTATGTAATGAGATTACATAAGCTAAGGCTGTAATGTTCAAAACCATTTACCATATTAAAGAGCAGCTACCATCAATGGATCTTTATCAGCTGCCTGAAGCAGAAAGGATGCACATGGCTGTGCATTTGGAAACTGGTTTTTTACAATACTCATCAATGCTTGTTGCCAATCCTGGGCAGATGTCATCAAAAGTCATTACGCAGATCTGAAAATAGAATCAGACTTGACCTGGCCAGGCCCTTAAATGATCAATAACCTGTCTCTTAATGACGTGAACATTGGGCCCGTTACTTCCATGAGCCTCCTGCGGCTCAGGGACCCCACAGACTCAGAGCTAGGGCACCATGAGGACAGGTCTGCATTGTGGTGTGCGTTTCAAGTGAAGTCTCCTTGCCTCTAAGAGTCGGAGTATCTCACTGTGCTGCAATCTGTCCTCATGGAGACACATGTGACCTGCACATGTCTGCAGAGCAGAGCCCTGCTGCAGTGCTCATCATCTCCAAAACGGGAAGTTCCCTGTGCCACCAGCTGAAACTCACTTTTTGGAGGAGGAAAAGCAGCCTTGGGAGCACCTCTGTGGTGTGTGTTTCCTTGGCTGCCTCAGCCATCAGGCTGTGGCCCATGAAGGGAAGGAGCAGTGTCAGGGTGCACAGAAGCTCATGTGCCATTATCTTGCCTTCTTTCCTAAAATGTCAGAGCCCAACATGGACAACTAGCGACACGGCTTTGACAGCACTTCTGTCATTATTATGTTATGTGAAGGGGACAGCCTGCCATTGTGTAATGTTCATACATTTACTCAGATCAAGCTGCTTCTGCTTAGCTCTCATAAAAGGAGAAGGAGTGCAGAGAGCAGTTTTCTCTCACCTTCCTTCTCTGTGCCCTCACACAAGGCTTGGGAGGAACACTGCCTTTTCCTTTCCTTTGAGAATTGCTGGCAAGCACGGACTGTAACAGTCCACCTTGGCATCAGAACCAGTCAGCTGCTTCCATGCTCTTGTTCGCTTGCTGGCTTGTGGCAGAGGGCATGAGAAAGAAAGAGAAGCAATGCTATACTCCTGAAGTATAGCACTGAAGTATAACTCACAGCAAGTGTGGCATGCCTGCAGCTCCAGCCCAGTCCCTGGTATTTGTCTGCTCTCTAGTTAGAGGGGAAGACTTTGCGAGGGATTTGTGCAAAGTCCCTGGTTGTCAAGAAGAGACCACAGTCCCCCACAGTGGGAGAGGACTGGCAATCTTTTTAATATTTGCTTCTGCTCCTTTACAGTCTCTGAAAGTGTGCATGTTGAGGGGCTTGCAACATGTCCACCTTCCCAAAGTGCCCTGTAAGGACACCACAGCAATAACATTTTGTCCACAAAAATGTTGATGTGCATCAAATGTTGTTACAAGTGACATAGCAAACCATGCTGTTAAATTTGTGCAGGGAGCGATCTTTTTATTTAAAGGCAGTTGCAATAATAACGAAGATGTTTGTGACTTCAGTTTCTTTTTTTTTCTTCTTCACTTTTGAGAGCGTTCTTCCTCTCCCCTTTTTTGTTGTTCTCCCTCAAGTTGTGACACGAGATCAGGGCGGCTTAAGAGCTTAAATGACTTCTCAGTGTACCATCATTTCAAGATGAATAAAGGCGTTCATGAAGACAGCCTGAGGGAAGGGAACTGATGTACTATTTAAATGCCCTGGCTTATCATTCATAGGAAGCTCAGCAGGAGTGTGCCCAGTGCTGAAAACTTTGCCTTAGGGTTCATATGGATCAATCAGTAATAAGATTCCATGGTTGGCTGAGGGTGGGGAAGGGGAGAAAACAATTTAAAAGCAGTGAAAGATGTTCCCGACCATTGTAGCCAAACTTTTTCTCCCATAGCCTGTGGAACCACCACGAGATGGGCTGGAGAATGGGCCCTGCTCTCAGTTATCTCCCTTGCAACTGCATGCAGGATTGCAACCCCAGTTTGGGAAGAACTGGCTGAAGGAGAAGCAGCTGGCAGCTCTGCTCAGATGTTTTGAGATGAGCAATTTTCTGTTGAGGGCAGCGAGTGTTTGCCAGAATAGAGAGTTCAGACTATTGTCGTTAGAGAGGGTGGAGAAGTCCAAACTGAGAAAATAGGAATAAGACCATACATTCTCTCTAAAATTGGTTGCATGATCGATATCCATCTGAATACATTTGTATTAGAATGTGTTTTTCCCTGTATGATACAGGAAGATGAATTCATATTTTGCAGAAAACTTGCACAATATTTCCATTTAGGCAGTGCTGTCAGGCAGTCATTTTAATGAGTGCAGAAAAACCTTAAACGACTGTCATCTAATCTTACTGCTTGATCCTTTTTTTTATGTTGACACTCCTGGCACTCCCCAAGGGATCTGCATTCCGCAACCAACAGCCACACACTGGGAGTGAGAACCTTTACCCAACGTGGCTCCTGTTTAATGTTGCTGGTGGTAATGACTGCTCTCATAAGTTCTAGATGGCTGGAGTACTGTACACTGAAATAAAACCAATCTCCAGATAGCTTGTTTTTCATCATGTTAGCCATCATGTTCACCACAATTTTTCTTTTTTTTCTTTTTTTTTTTTAACATCATTCTTTGCGTGTTTTAATGAAGAAGGCAGTTCTGAGCTATCTGGTGAGAGGAGTAGGGATAGCAACCTCTGCTTTCACAGCTGGGCTTCCCAATGTGTGTGTCTCCTGCCTCAGTAATCACTCTTTATTCCTTCTAAGCATGAGGAGAAGCTCTGAAAACGTCTTGGAACACCTTCCAGTTTTTTCTCCCTGGATTATTTGCTGTCACGTTTTTGTCAGACATCCCTACTGTTGTGCTGGAAGCAGTAGAGTTTGCTTGCAATTCAGGTAGAGGCCAGTCATATGCGTTTTTGGTGGTTGTAATAGACCTGTTATTAACTCCTGAGGCCATGAAACTTAGTGATCAGGCTATAGATAGCCTAGGGGTCTGATAGCTACTAATCTCGTTAACCTTGGATTTAGCTTGATGTGTGCTTTAGTTGCTCTCCCAACTTCATAGTGGCATATTATTCAGCTTCAAGAAAGAATGAAACCACTGGGTAGACAATAAAGAATGATAGCAGAGCATTTTTGCTCAGATCTCAAACTCTGCAGATTATGGAAGATTTAGACACACTTCAGTGCCACTGGCATTGTTTCTATTGCACTATTAGGCAAATGTAAGTAGTTCTTGGTCGATGCTGAAGAATTTCAGTTTTCCACCTCTCTATTGGGTCACTCTGTGCTCTATCTACCTTTTCTGAGTAACTTCACTTGAATCAACTTTATGAATGTAAATACACAGGTAGTAGTATGTTTCTAGATTTTTGGCTACAAATGAGCATTTGGCTCTGCTCTCAGAATACATACAAGTTTCAATATTATCTTAATACCAGGGCTAATTTGGTTCTGGAGGCGTTTAGTGGTGCATAGAAACTAAGGATTTTTTTATGCTCAGTTTTTGTATGACTTCAGCTGTATCACTTTAGATGTGTGTATAATTAGGCTGGTGCAACTTATAAATAAATTTGATGTAGCTACAGCTATAAAACATATATATTTTAAAGGGTAGTGGATATTAAAAAAAGAATTAAGGAAATATACTGTAGCAGTGTAGCTACTGCCACAGCAAAATGGTGGAACTGATCTAGGTGACTAGCACTTAAACTCCAAACCTCCATATAGCACCATCTCATACAATTACTTTTATTGATCTGCTATTGTAAAACTTTCCTGTCAGTGATATGCAAATTCATATCTCCACAGCATGACAAGGAATATGTTATAAGACTGATAAAATCCATGGAGACCGCTTTATTGTCTAGCAGCTGCTACTGTAACTAGTCACAATAAAGACAAGACACCAGTAAATTTAATTTCACTAAAAAGAAAATCTTCAATGTTGAAAGCAATTGTCTTTATTTTTGTTGTTCTCTACCTTATTTCTCCTCCCCACTTCGAAATGAGCAGGTGGACCTCATGTGTTCAAACCTTCAAAGTACTGTCAGTGGCTAAACTGAATTTATGTGGAGATGCATTAATCAGAAGATGGCATTAAGACAGATGAGATTAGATGAGGTTTGACTAAAAATGGAGAAAAATAAGAAAAAAGTAAGATGAAAAAGATGAAAAATACTGATACCAAAAGGGTAAAACAGAGAAGTAACTGTAGTAAATTAGGTAAGAAAAGCTCATGCAAGATAACAGGTTAGCAATTAGTGTAAGAAAAAGAAAATTAGAACAAATCTACAGATGACAAGCTTCAGAAGTGAGTTCAGCAGGTTACAGATAAGCAGTGTTCAGACAAATCAGAAATCACATCCACGCTCCATCACGCAGGGCCACAGTCAGACCTCTGTCATCAGGCACCAGCTGTGCCTGGACAAATGACTGCTTGCCCTGCTTTGCAGCCAGCACTGTGCCTGCAAGCGTGTGATGTATGTTAAGCCCCCTGAACTTTGGACAAGGAGGTGAGAGGCTTTTAGGAAGGCTAACGTTAGCATAGGAGAGACAGCTTTAGCCACATTTGTTTGCTGTTCTCATTTCTTATTACAGAGTATCTTGGAGATTATCAGAGGCAGCTGTTACAAACATATAAGAATAATCTAGGGGGCATTCACAAAGGCTTTAGCCTCAGGATGCTTTTCTCTCTCATCTTCCTGTAAAATCTAGAGAAAGCACTTCTGTGGGGCAACTGAGTGCACCTATAGTGAGTTCTAGAGGAAATACACTGTCCGGGAGTTTACCACTCCCCACTGGCTGTGGAAAGATCCTAAGGGAAATAAACTCCTTTGGCTAACAGCGGCCTTTGCAACTGCCCTGCTTTGCAGCCTGGTGTAAGAACCGGGAGCAGGGAATCATTCACTAAACAATTTTGGAACAAGTCTGTAAAGACTGTTATGATAAAAATAAATAGCATCCTGTAGGGCTGTCATATATTCAGAACACAAGTAACAGTGATAAGACATTGCTCAGAGCAGAACATGGTTTAATTCAAATACTGGTGAATGTTAAAACAGTGCTATAAAGTTATGATTGCTTTATTGTCTGCATTCTCTCCCTATTTTATCTGCCTGGATATGGCTGCTGAAGCAGGCATACCCTCCTGTATGAGCAAAAAACTTGTAAAACACCACTCTTAATTGCTGTTTCTAACGCATTTCTTTGTGAAATTCTAATTGTGGATGCTGTACTTAATAATCAGAGATCTGAAAGAGAGTGTAAGAGCCAGTAGTAAGTGACTATGAGTCAAGTGAGTGAAATATAAGACTAGTCTCACTACATATCTAGGCACTGAGCCAAGGAGAGGGGACGTCTGGGTGTTCCTCTTCTCATTCATTTAGCATAATTTTCCTTCTGTTTCCTTAGCAGTTAATTAGCTTTTGTTCACGGCAGCAGCGGGGGATAAGACAATGATGTCTTTCCTGTCTTGCCACATCACCTCAGCCATAGTAGATCTTGATGGTACAAAAACTGGCAGGCACCAGGATTATTCTGGAATGACCATCTTCTGTGCCTATACTAAAAACTTAAAGCTCTGTAGGTGGAGGAAAACTAGATCAGTAGATGACATTAAAGAACCACTCACTTAGACTTTATTCCTTTTATGTGTTACCTCCTTCATGCCTGTCTTGAAAGAGTTTCTATGTCATCCAGTGAAGAGGTGGATGGAGGAAAATCTAATGCACAGAACCATTCAAAATCATCATAGCCCTTTTGGAAAGGGGAAGGGCTGTGGGAAAGACTCTAGAAGATGCTGTAATGGAAAGCCAGCAGAAATGTATCTTGTTCCAATGAAAATGGGAAATACTAAAGAAAGGAATTGGTCACTGTGGGCTACTTAAACAAGTAAAAGTAAAATATTAACTACACTGGAAACAGAAAACTGGAGGGCCACCAAAATAGGCCTTTACATTCCAAGTTAGTGCACATGAGAAAAATGGGAACAGGCAGAGGATACACTGAAATGGTTGCCAAGAGGTTAAGGATAATATGAGGAGACTGTTTTAAGTCCTGAAGGCACAGTACAGCAAAATGACTTAACCAAGAAAATACTGATGGTAATTAATTTGTAATGGGGAGATAAATTTTGGGACCAGTTCTTATTCCCATTAAAACTAATTGGACTTTTGCCATGAAGTTTATTGGGAAGGTGATTAAACTTTGAATAATGACTTGGTTAAGAAATCATTGATGAAATTGTGAGCTGCTAGGAAAAAGTAACTAAGAAATACATAATGAAATATCATCACTTGAACAAATATAGCTGCTGTGTCCCTTTGGGTATTTATAGAAGTGATGGAACAGCTAGTTGTTAAAATATCACAGGGAATTGAGGAGGTATCAGGAGACTAATAAGTGTCAGCATGTCGCAAGTCTTTAAAAATTGAATTAAGAGTAACTGTGAAAAAACATTGTTTTAAGAGCATGCTTCCAGTGCTACAGTAAGCTAAGCCATAATAAGAAAGTTCCTCCCTGCATTTATTTTATTTTTTTTAGGATGATGAGAGTTAGTAGAGTACAGATAGGCATCAAAACTTTATGAAGACATTTGATGCTCTATTGCAGAATTTCGTAAGGGAAATACCGATTCAAGTCAATTTGGGCTAAAATTCATTTAAAGGTATCAAAGGCTGGCCACAGAACCAGAGACAGAAGTTAAATCTGAATAGAGGTCAGCATTTTCAAGGATATGCACTCAGTAGTATCCTTTAAAGGTCAAGTTATAGTTCAACATTTAGAGGATAAATCTCTAATTAAATGTGAAAATGATACCAAAGTAAGGAGAATGATTAGCAGCAAAGATGAGAGAGGGAATATAAAAAGTTCTAGCTGTTCCCCAGAGGTACTACAGATCTAATAAAGTGAGGCTAAACTTAAAGAAAAGCAAATAAATAAATGATAATGCCAAACATTAACAGTACTTCGGGCCCATTAGGCAATAAATAAATAAATGTTATGAAGCCACAAACACATTTCAGTCATCTGTGACATAATTTTCTAAATGCTTGTTTGGGTTTATAAAGCAGATGAGAAAACTGAAATTCAGAAAGCACCATACATAGCATTAATAAAATGATATTTTGCTTGGTGTTTTCCATTAATCTGAGAGGAATGTTTTCTTTTAACTGTTTACGTTGCTCAGAGTAGGTTGGGAATTGCACATCCAGATGGTACAGTTGAAAAGTGCCATACTTTGAAGAGTTTATTATGAATGGGGATGAGGTGGGGAATGGGGTATAAAGGGCTATGTACCAGGGCACTTCCTTGACTGTGCTGGGTCAGACCAAAGATCTACCAAGTCCAGTTTGCTGTCTTCTGCAATGATTGTAAATGGATGTTGAGAGAAGATGAAGAGCAGGATAAGCATGCATATATACTCCTCAGTAACACTTCCCCAGTCTCTAATTGTTTTCAGCTTTGGGACCTTGAATCACTTGTGCGTTTAGTAACTCTAAAGGATTTCTTTTCAGCCTCTCCTTGAACTGAGATAAACTTCTAGCATTGACAGTCTCCTTTGGCAAAGAGCTCTACAGGTCTGACAAGTGCTACATGAAGTACCACCTCTTTCTGTTTGTTTTGGAGCTGGTTACTTCTAAGTGCACTTGACACTGTCTGATATGTGTACTGGGAGACCAGGAAAACAGTCAAACTTTGGTTTCCCTGTTTGTGCTACTTTTGCAATCCCCTCTCACTTACCTGCAGAGTTGCCTCTTTGTCTCATGGATGGGCTTTTTGCCTGAGTAGCAGACTAGCTTTCCCCATTTAGATGCTATTCCGTCCTGTGCTATACAAAAAACTAGGTTCCTGAGTGGGTCCCATGGCACTAGAAGTCACAAGATTACTGCAGAATTTTGTCTTTAATGTTCTGTAGTATGCTTTATAGCCTTGCAAGAATAGCCTGAATGCATGAACTGAATGCAGTTGCTGCAGTGATGCCTTCCTAAGAGAGAAGGAGAGACATTTGGAGCTGTATGAGCTATTGTATTTATCTCACTAGAGTGTTCCCAGAAATTATGAGGGCTTCCCAGCATCTCAAGCACCATCGGGGAAGAAAGCAGCAGACCCTTTTGAAGAGGGTTGCAGCCTGCCGTCAGGGTGCCTGGCTGCAGTGCTCACCCTGCAGAGATGGGGGAGAGGGAGGAAGGCTCACTCAGGAGCATTCTGCTGCTCTGCCTTGGATTTTCCCAGAGAAAAAAGGGTGCCTGTTGCCGTCACTCTCCCTGTCTGAGCATTTGAGGAGGCCCTTGCTATGCTCTCTGAGAAAAAGCAAAGAAATTCCCAGTAAGATACTGTGCCAAATTGTCATACATCAATGTCTTTCTCAGTGTAGAAAAGGAAGCTGTGTCACACTGCACATTAACTCTGCACAGTTGCAGCTTTCACTAGAGGGTCTTAAATCTTTTTTTTTTTTTGTCTTCCTGTCATTACTGTGAGGATTTTCTTCAGTCCTATGGTGTTTCAAGAATATGTTGTGCACAATCCTTTGCAAGCATGTGTCTTTTTACACTGAAATACTGCAATGTCCTCTAAAGACAAAGAATGGTTGTGAAACCATGGAGTATTTTTTTTCCAAGAAACTTCAGGAATTAATTGCTAAGTTTAGTCAATGTTCCTTTTAGGACTGACCCAAAATGCTGTATATTATTTTTGACCCTTCCATATTTCTGTCCTTTAATGTTTTGCTTTTCTCATAAGTGACATATTAATAGAAAAAAAAGCAGCCTTTTTTTCTCCCTTGTTTTCCTTTTTTGAAAGCCATGTCTGTAGCCTTTCTGCCTTCTGTTTCTACAGCCCATTGAGCAGTGACATAAGTCTTCTTTATTCCCAAGTGGGAAGGAATAGCTGGAACTCTTGCTGAAGTCTGAGAAAAGAGGTTTCTTTTGCAACTCACAAATAAAAACCTGCTAGTGTGAACTGCAAAAGTGTTTTCAAATAAGAACAATGCAGTTGCCTTACTGCTCCATGCTGCTATGGAGTGGCTTTCCCAAAATGGGGTGCTAAAGAACAGCGGCGGGACCAAACTTGTAGTAGGTGCTGGCTTCTAGGAAAGAAGCTGCACACTTCTGCAGGGGATGGCCCTGTCCGTCTGCTGTACCTGGCAGCCCTGCAGTGAGACCTTTGTGCCGAGTCTGTTGCACCTGGCCAGGCACAAGGTGCATGCCACGGCTCATGTTCCTGGTAGGTGTAACGTGTTAGAAAATGCTGCTGCTTTCTGCTTGCACAAGTTTGCTGTAACTGGCAGATACGCTCCTGTTGAGCTACAGAAACTGGTAATACCCTATTTATCTAGTGCTGAATGTGCTAAAGGTTGCTGCTGTGGTGAATCGTAACCATTTGCAGTTCTAGACACATGACACTGTTGTCTCTAATATTCTGCTGCCATTGGCAGCCCTCCCATTACATAATGTTGACCCATATTTGTGGTATGTGACATATTTTGCTAAACACTATTCTGAGATGGATTATCCCTGACAAACTTTTTGATTATAGCTGAGGCTCTGTCATCCTTGAGCACAAATGTAACCCGTCCCTCAGATAGCACTATTGCTCCTTCAGGAGACAGCCAGAGTACAGCTCTTCCAGGTAAGAGGACCACAAGTATAGCACTGTGTGCTTTGAGACTGAAATATCTATGGTATCACTGAGTGATTCCAGTACAGTAAATGGATTAAAGTCTGTGAGCAATTTGAGCTTTAAGAAGTGTTTCTGCATAGCCCAGGTGATCAGAATAGCTGTTGGCTGGAGGAAGCATGTCAGAGGAGTGACTCTGCAAAACGCTGTCACAGGCAGGTCTGGCTCGTTTCATGCTTTAGAAGGGCAGAGCTGTGGAATAGGTTTCTCTGCGGCACCATTCCACAGAAGCCTGCCACTGTTTGTAGACTAACTGGTCTTTTCTTCAGAAAAAGTGTGATGGTCTGGGGAGATGAATAGATTCAGCTCAGCCAGGGGTTATTGCCAAGGGGCAGCTGAGAAATGAGAGGCCTTGGAGGAACAGGAACACCCTCAAGGCTGTCTGCTTCCAAAGATCTATGCAAAATCCTTCAGTTCTTAAAAATTCAACCTCAGTAGCACAAAATAAAAAGCAGGGGAGAGAAGAATGTACAAAACAGAGGCAGAGAGTTTTTTAAAAAAGTGAATTCTCTCAATATTCAGCAACAATGTCTGTTTCAAATGGACTTGATGCAATGTTTTGGCAAATGAGTAATGCGGCTGTGTGAGCTGCTGCAACATCTGACATTGTTGTGGAAAGGAGTGAACGTGGAACGTGGTGCTGAGAGACTAAACACACCTTCAGTCTTCAAACAGAAATTACCCAGCCTTATGGAGGAATGACGGTGTGCTAAGAATGTTCGCAGTATCGAGTAGGAAGGCTTTGCTCCTGTGTGGGGAATGAACGCTTGTCAGAGCCAGAATTAAACCTGATGAATGCAGACTCACCCACTTCCATTTCTTCCCTCTCAAATTCTGCGTTTGTCCTCATTCTGTCTGTGTGTTCATTCATAGGTTCCTCTTCCTCCCCACCTCCCCATTGACTCACACTCCTTCCCTGTCTGTTACTGCTTTCCTTTCATTTTCCTTCAGGTTTCCTTCCTATTCACTCCATTTTTCCCCTGCCTGACACTTCTGTACACATTTTCATCTGAGGCGAACAAACAGGAGAGAGACAACGGGGGGGAACAAATGGGAGGTGAGTGAGGCAGGGAGGGAGCAAAGTGGGGGCGGCACAAAAAGGGCGCTCAGTGTCACACTTCTCCCCATGCTGCACCACGGACCTCTGATGGTGCTGGGTAAGTCGGGGCTCCTCCATTCCGCTCCTTTCTCCCAGACAGCAGCTCGTGGCAGTGGCTTTGTGCACAGTAATGCCAGAGCTCATTTCCTCAGATTAGTGTCCTTAGAATCCTTTATCAAGAACAGGATGATCCCATAGTCGGGTGGAAATCCACCGCAGTGACCAGCATTGGGCCATGCGCAGAGCTTGCTGTCATTTTGGAGCAGAGAGGACGCTGGGTGTCTCGTGGCACCGCAAAGCACGTGCAGACCAGGAGTACCTGGTTCGCAGCAGGGACTTACGGACATTACACTGCACGCTGCCAGTGGGTACAGTTTGTCAGTGGCCATGTGGAGCTGCATGAAACTTTGTGAAACAGCGGTGACGGGGAGTGTTCAGAGTGCTGCAAGGCAGGATACAGGCTTACACTGCCTTCTCTGGGCACAGGCTATCGAGCTGTGCTCCATCCCAGAGCTGGCCACTGGGGAAAGCACGATGTGCTGCCATGGGCCTGGGCCTTCATTTCCACTGAGGCCTGTGGCGAGGGAGCGGGGCTGTCACACGCGTGTGGTGGGCAGTGCTGTAGCAGTTTGGGGTTCTTCTACTGTTGCTCTCCAATTAAATTTTCTCCTTTCCAGCACAGTTATTGTTCCTCAAGCTGTTAGCTGAGATGGAATTGCTTCTCCCGGATAGAACTGAAATGTGTGTCTTGTAAAAGGCTGGGTGGGGGTGGTGTGGGGATGGTCAGCGGGGATGGTGTTGATAGGGATAGCACTGGTAGGAGTGGTGCTGGTGGGGATGGTGTTGGCGTTGGTATTGGTGCACTCTGGGTAATTTCTGCACCGAGTGCAAGAGGAACGTGTGCAGGGCAGGCGGCCAGAAATGACTAATTCTTGCACCCTGTCCTGACATGTCTATCCTTCTTGGTTTAGCAATGGCCAACATTTCTTTCTCTCGGTCCTTGCATAACTGAAGGCTCAAAGCGAGTGCACGCAGTGTTGCAGTTCTGGGCCGTGCTGGGTGCCATGCAAACCCTGAGCGCTCCGCTGCGGGAAGCCAGCGACCGCGGGCAGTTGTCCCCGCGGGCTGGTGCCGCCCTGCTCACGGGTACCCCCGGGACAGAACCTCAGGCGGCAGCGGGGCGGCGGAGGCGCTGCGGGGCCCCGCTGAGGGGCGCCTGGGGCACGCGTGGCCGCGGCCGTTAGTAACAGTCCCCGCCGCGGGGCCGTGAGGGGCGGGCGGGGCCGCGGCGCAGCTCTGCCGCCGTTACGTAAGGGCGGTGGGGGAGGGGAGCGGGCCGCGCTGCCTCGTCGTGCCTCGGCGGCGGCGGCCCCTTTAAACGCAGCGCCCGGGGTGCGAGGAGCGCGCCTCTCTGCTGCCCCCTCCCCAGCCCGCCGCGGCGACAAATCCGCTGCCGCCCGCCTCCGCCGAGCCCAGCCAGCCGGGCGGCGCCGGGAAGCGCGGCCGCGGCTCTGCACCGCCCGAGCGCCAGCCCCAGCCCCACAGCAGGGAGCGGCGAGGGGCGCGATGGAGGCTCCGCGCCTGGCGCATGCCGTGGGCAGCCCCACGAGCCCCTGTGAGGAGGTGATCAAGAACCTGAGCCTGGAAGCGATCCAGCTCTGCGAAAGGGACGGTGAGTGCGGCTCGGCGCGGTAATCCCCGGGCGCGCGCTGCGGCTGCCCCGGCGGATCTAGCGCGCGCTAATCCCCTCGGCGCGAAGCCCTTTGTTAGCCCGGCTGCCGGGAGCTGTTCCCGCGCCCACCCCGCCCGCCGCCCTCCCGCGCCGAGAACAAAAGGCGGACGGAAGGCTGCGCCTTGCGGGGGGGAACGGAGGGCGCGCCGCCGCGCCCCGAGCCCCCCCCCGGTGCGGCAGCGCGGCTGCCCCGGGCAGGGAGCTGCGGCGCGGCACGGCCCCGTGCCTCCCCGCCGGGGCCGGCCGCGGGGCTGGAGCGCGCAGCCCGCACCTGGAGGCGGAGCGGCGGCCGCGGCGCGGTTCTGTCAGCCGCGAGCTCCGAGCCGCTTTGTGCCGTAGGGCAGTGCCCGAGCCGGTCACGCGCGGGCGAAACTTGTTGCCGGCGCTGCTCGGCGCGGAGCGGGGCTGGTGGCGGGCGGCGGGTTCAGCACCGCGGACAGCACCGCGGCGGCGGGAGCCCGTTGGGGGCGGGCGTGGAGCGGGCCGCTGAGTGCGGGGCCGAGCCCGCTGCCCTCGCCCACAGCGCCGACGAAGGGCGATAGCAGCGAACGTGGGAGCTTACGGCAACGCTGATCGCGTGTCGTTCGCGCACAAGTATGAGCGACCTACCGGACTAAACTGAATGGAGGCACTGATGTTCAGAACAATGAAAAATTATTCCGTAGGAGGGCGGAGTATCGTTTCTGTTCGTGTACCGGGCTGTTCTCATCTTCTTATTCGTGTATGTAGTGATCAAAAATAACTTCTCGTTTCTTAATGTGGTCTGCTTTGACCGTGGAATGGGTTACCTGGTAAATATCCTGGGGGATGGAAATACCGTGTCAGTGAATGCGGTGATTGAATTGAGGAAACAATTTCCTTGCTGTGAATACATCTTTGGAACGTAACTGTTGTAGGTAATGTTTATGGAAATGGTCCAGCTTTCTCAATTACTTTTTTTTTTTTTTTTTTTTACAAATTGTGTTGAAATTCTTCACTTCTTTCAGCAATTAATTTATTAAGCTCTCCTTTCCTCTCGAAATATCAAAGAAATTGCTATGGAATTGAAAACTCTTTTTCATAATTATTTTTATGGTGGCTTTGGAAATTACTGGATTCTTTCAGTGTTTGATCTAAGGTAGCGTATGCACCTCCATCCATTCATGCCTAGTATGCTACATAGAGAAACTGAACAGCATATATGGTGTGGTAGAGGCTAGACTGTTGTTTTGCTAAAGCGCTTTTTCAAGTTAGCTTCTTTTTATTGATCCTGGAAAAAAATGGAAATAGATATGTTATGCGCTCCTTAATATTTGTCCGCCCCAGGTAACTGTGGTGAAGCACTCCACGTTAATCATTGCAGACACTATTTAATTTGACAGACTATAGTTAAACACTGCTTGATTTCTATGAAGCAGTATTATACAGACCAGCAAATGGAAACAATGTAGTATTTTTAATTCTCATCTGAGTTGTCTTCACTATAAAGCAATGTTATTCCTGTAGTTCTGACTTCAGAAACTGATCTTCATCAAGTAAGCTACTATCACACAGGGTTATTGCTTCCTACAATATAGGGTTGAATTTCTGAACGAGGAACCTGTATTGGGCATACAAAATATGCCACTCAGTGCCTTATTTGGCACAAGACTGCATTTGAACATACTTCAGTATTTCCTACGGGCGGCACTTATGTATCAAAAAGGTTGCTTAAATGAGATCATAAAAACAAGCAAGCAAAGATTTGGGCATTATCTAGAAAGATTAAGCATGGAAATGCATATGCAACCCATTTAGATCCCTAATTGTGCACGTGGGTTTAGTTAGTGCATTTATATCATAATTTATTTTAGGGTATCCTAGTTGTGAAAGATTTAGCTCTCAAGGTAGCGTGTTGGTATCACTGAGATCAAAGTTTTGCAATTAACATTAATGTATTACCTGAAGTGAATTAAAAATAAGCTAGATTTTAACCTTCGGAAAATGCCCTTTATCCCCTTAGCAACAACTGTGAAAGCAACCAGAGAAATGATAGCCTTACAAATTCAACCATGATAAATTGTACAGCGCATTTAATTTGGAATTACAGGCAGTGTTTCAACAAACATAAGCAATAATGGAATACTTACTCAGATACCAAAATATTTTGTCTTGTATTTTTAAGATGAGGGAATTAATATTGAAACATGTTGTGCTCAGAAAATGGGGTTATACCTCCTGTGGTGGAAAATGCAGGAGACAGAAGTCCAGGATTTGGAGCAAGCAAGTAATGATATCATGATTCATATCTTTATAGTATTTTTTTTCTGGTTGTTTCAGCTTTCTTACAAGCATCATCACCTCTCATAATGAATCAGAACATTTAGAAAACTTAAAATTTTCAAACAAAATAAAACAAACATATGCCTTTTGGAAATCTTTAAATAAAAACATCTGGTAAGATTTGGCTTAAAGTGAATGCAACATTACAAAGCCAATTATCAGCTCTTACTTTCAGCATGCTTTGTGATCTGTGAATATATCTAGCATTTCCTATTTTCAATGAGTCTGCAAGCACAGCTTTGTATGTGTCTATTGCACAGTCTAATGTTTAGTTCCTTATAGCTCTATTGAGCTCATCTTGTGTGTTGCTTCCCTTTGCCATATTTGGATTTTGTAGCCATATTTTTGTGAACTTAGGCCAAGAAAGAATGTTTGAGCTGTGTTAAAAATTCTGGTGACCATTTCATAAATTTTTTATTACCCATACCTAGGTATTAAGCCTTTAGGAAGTACATGAGTTTTGTGTCATGAACAGGCCAGTTCTATGAAAATATATGTAACAATGTAAAATTATAAACCTTTTAAAAAACAGTCCTTTTCAGCTACTTGGTAGAACAGTCTTAGATTTTAACATCTGAATTTCCTGAAGCTCCACGTTACGGTTGTGCAGGGCTCCCCCTACAGATACTGCTCTTCAGCTGCTGGCATCCTGCTCGAGGGAGAGCAGTGGCACTGTTATCTTCTCTTACAGTTGGCAGAGGTGGCTAGAAAGAGGAAGGCACCTATCGATGTGCAGAAAGAAGAACAGAGCAACAAATCTTCAACGGGTGTGTTTGAACTTGGGAGGCTTGGACTGGGGAGAAGAGCCAGAAGGCACATAGCCTTGGAGCTAGTAGAGACAGGCTGTGGCTGGTCAAGGGTGGAAGAACAGGAAAAACTTAAAAGGTGGAGATGTTTGTGAGGATTAGATTGAATGAGAAAACAGAATGGGAAGAATGACTTTGAATGAAGAATGGGAAAAGAAGATGAAGGAAGGCAATCCAAATTCAGATGGGATGCACAGAGGAATAAAGTTGGGGAAAAAGATGAGGGGACGTTCACCTAGATTAGATGGGTTTGATAAAGGAGAATGGAATTAGAAACGGGAGCCTGTGAAAAGTAAGCTTGGATACCTATCTGCAAAGAAACAAAGCATGTGAATATGTACAGGAGAAGTATGAACAGCAGAAGTTAGGCGTAAATAAATGTAACTGGGTCTTGCTCATTGGAGAGGCTAGGATTGAAATGGCAGCCTTAGGAATTAAGAACAGGACTCCTGAATTGTGACTGGGGAGGAGAAGAAGGGACAGGGTGCAAACAAACTCAGAAGATGGTACAGAAGTAGCTGTCTTTTGGTATGATAGACAAAGGTCAATATGCATTAGCACATGCAATCTTCAAAAGCCAGACATGATCCCAGGATACTTCGTCATTATTGTTCATTTGCCAGCAAAGATATCTACAGTCTACTGGCAAAGCGTGACACCCCTTTTCTGCATTTGTTTGTTTGAAGAATGACAGTCTGGTATGGCTGATGGTCAGCCCTTTAGCTAAGATGGAAGCTATGCAGGTAGATAGCTGCTGTGCACCTAAATGTTCCGATTTATTACTATATGAGGATTAAGATGAAGCTATGGGTAGAATTCTACGTGCTTTTTCCTTTTTTTTTCTTTTTCCTTTTTTTTTTCTTTTTCCTTTTTTTTCTTTTTCCTTTTTTTTCTTTTTCCTTTTTTTCTTTTTCCTTTTTTTCTTTTTCCTTTTTTTCTTTTTCCTTTTTT